>NW_013667697.1:31856-33940 GCF_000517525.1 Limulus polyphemus
ATATATATATATATATATATATATATATTTAGCGCTGATTAAATTACTTCAATAATTAACTTTTATTAGTTTTCTCATTTTTTGAATTATTTTTACGAATGATGGTTAACATTGATAAGCCTGCCACTTTGTTTTTCTTTCGTTTCATATTGTCAAATACTATTCGTATTACAGCTAATATAGTGTTGCCTAGCGGTGATGAGAAAACCGTACGATTTGATTGTGTGGTGGCTATAAAAAATAGTCTGCACTTTGGAGGTTTTTGTTGTGTTTAAAAACTAAGAATGCATAATTTATTTTGTTTTGTTTTTTCAGTCATGGCATGAAAAATGGCATCAATGGTCAAACATGCGTTTAGATCCTCTTATCCTCTGTGAACATAATGAAGTACAATACCGTGAAATGGCAGTAGAACTTGCTAGTAGCAGCTTAGCAGCTTTAAATTTAAGGATAGAGGAGGTAAGTTCAAGTTAAGGCTCTTGGGGAATAAACTGTGGGATGTAGCTATGCCTTAGCATTAATTTGTTGCGTTTTAAATGTACTTAGACTCGAGTCTAGGTAAAGAAGTGTAGTAGTTTAAGACTCCGGGATGTATATAAAATTAATAGTTTATTTCGATAGAAAAATAAACCTAATTTTCACAAATACGTGTGTCCCAAAACGGAGAAGTCTTGCAACAATTTACATCAACTTGCAAACCACGTGACAAAAACAATTTTAAGACAATTTTACCAGGGCATAAATTAAAACTTAAGTTGTCCGCCAGACCATTTGAAATGGTCAAATAATGTAAGTAGACATTATTTTTTAACCGAATTTTTAGGTATTTTTTAATATTTTAAAAGAGTACAAAATTTAAAAAACTAAAAGGAAATGTACAACTAACAGTTATATAACTGCATAATAATAACTGAAATAGTTAGATCTAACTGAAATTTAGTGAAAATGAAATTATGTAGGTGATGTTAAAATAGTTTTGTACATAATGTTGCCTTGTAATTATTAGTATGCAATTGTAAAATTAATTGGAGGAGGTCAAAACTATTTTCTTTGGCAAAACCATTATTTCTACAGTTGCAGATATCATCTAATTTTCAGGTTATATATATATATTATAAAATGTATAATATTGTAAGTATAACAGAATTTTAGTACTAGTATCATCAATAAAGGACAGTAGGATAGTAAACAGCAAGAAGTTAAAATGGCTAAGTCAATCAAGCCAGCATTATAGTCTGAGGTTAAAAATTGTTATGCATGATTTCCTTTTACTCTGTTTGGCATATGCAGAGCATCTTATAAATGTTTCAAAATAATTTTTGTCTCGAAGGTGTTTACAACATAAAAACTGTTACTTCATTTATTACAATATTACTTTTCCTTAAAGAAATTTAGTACATTGATATTTCCAATCACACAATCCACACTACAGGTACATAATTCTTAATGACATAAAAGTCCAGTAAATTAAAATTTGGGTTTTTGTTGATAAGAAATTACATTAAATTCTTGGAATAGAACTGTAACATATCATATTTAACATCTTCTGAAAGTATATTCAGAGAAAACATAATTTATGATATAATTTTGTACTCTATGTATCTTTTATTAATTATCAAACCACAAAGAAAAATACATCAAACTATAACAGAACTAACTACTAACTACATTTCACACTAACTACTTAAATATTATACTGTCTCAACTTATATAAATATTTGCAATTTATAAACATTTCAAATAGAATTCTTGCCAGAATTCAAGCTTCTAATAAAGCACCAACAGTTAAATTGTTCCAAAAAAATATGCATATCTGAAAAAAGGAATTATTTCACTATAAATAAGCCTTCTAGGTTTAAGATTTGATGCTAAATGTTTTTTTCAAGCATTGATGTAAAGAAACTTGAACACCAATTATCATTTCAAAATACTTCATTTTCCAAAGAAAATAACTTGTGAATAATTCTCTCTACCAAATCTAATGATGTCACATTAGTGTGCATTTTCACCATCTACCATAAACAGTTCTGTTAATTGAAATTTCAGTATTACTTGATATATATATATATATATATATATATAAT
>NW_013667697.1:33961-35066 GCF_000517525.1 Limulus polyphemus
TATATATATATATATATATATATATATATATATATATAAAAACACTTAGGATGATACTTTCTTTTGAAATTTGTATAAATAATCACACAGTAGCCTATATCAAATCATGTGATAGTTCAATATCTGCATGATTTGGAAAAAGTCTAAATTATTGTTTATTGAAATGAATAAAAAATTAAGACAAATTTGTAGAAATGCTTGATTGATTCAGGAATGGTATTGAGTGGTTTTGGTCAATTAGGGTTTAATTGCAACTATAATAAAACAGAAAATTGGGATACATTTTAATACATCAAGTATGTTGTAATACTAAGTATTTTTGAAAATTGTACCATTCAATACAGAAACAAAATTTCAATATAATTTTAGTGAAACATTTAGTATATCACTGCATAAATTGAAGTTGATCCTCAGAATGTTTTCATATGCACTTTATGGATGGGGGTAGGGGCCTTGAGGGATGATAAAGGAAGGCTAGTATCTGATTATTATGAGATGTCTGGGTTATTAAATTTTGCTTTATCTTCAGTTTTTCCTAATGAAGATTTAAGTAGTATTTCCCATCTTCAACAGTTGATAGATAGAAACAAGATCGACTAGATGACTGCATTAATTTTGAGCTGGTTAAGGATTGGAAGTTAGCTAATGTATCTCCTCTTTTCAAGGGAGGTGATAAAAATTATAGACCCACTAGTCTTACATCAGTTGTGGGAAAAGTTTTGTAAAATCTGTTAAAAAGATGCTTTGCAAAGTCATTTAACAAAGTTTAGAATTTTATTGGATAGTCAACATGGTTTCACAAAGGAAAAATCTTGCCTTATAAATCTTTTAACATTCTTTGAAAAGGTTACTGCTTATGTAGATGAGGGTAAGGGTGTAGATTTAATGTATCTGGATTTTCAGAAAGCATTTGATAAGGTGCCACATAAAACGCCTGTAAAAAAATTAGCTCCATACAAGTAGGGGATAAGTTAGCAAATTGGATAGAAGAGTGGCTGGATGGAAGAAAGCAGAGTGTTGTTACAAATGGAGTTCAGTCAGACTGGATTAATGTCACAAATGGGGTACCTCAGGGCTCAGTCATAGGACCTTTGCTCTTTTTGAT
>NW_013667697.1:35684-44753 GCF_000517525.1 Limulus polyphemus
ACCTTAGGAAAGACATTGAATTGTTGGAAAGGGTTCAGAGAAAGTGTTACTGGAATGGTGCCTGAAATGGAGGGGTTGTCATACAAAGAGAGGCAGAAATATCTGAAATTGTTTTCTCTTGAAAATTTAAGAGTTAGGGGGGATCTGATTGAGGTGTTTAAGATTGCAAAGGGAATTGATAGTGTTGATGCATCGTCTTTTTCCATATTTAACAATGAGAATAGTAGAACTAGGGACACAAATATAAATCTTTGCAAGGTAGGAGTCATATTCAGCTAAGACAGTTTCATTCTTATAACAGGGTGATTGGCCTTTGGAATGGGTTGCTTTCAGATGTTGTAGAGACAGTAAATTTAAGTGAGTTTAAAAAAAAGCTTGATAAGTATATGAACGATAAGGACTGGCTTTAAGATTTTTTTTTCTTTAAATATTTTAATTTAGTTTAGAGGATGGAACAGCCGAGATGGACTAATAGGTCCCATGTTGTCTCAAAACATTGTTATTTGTTTCTGTTTATTTTACATACCTAGAGATTAGATACTATAGACAGCAGGTGGTCATCCCATCTTAAAAACTATGATGCTGGTGTGTTTGATGTACTTCGTGTTGCTCCAGAAGATTTTGCTGTGAGTATTACAAGGCCTAAGTTTTTAACAGTTTATGCTACTCTACATTCAGGATTATTATATTATGTTCATTTATATATTGACGTGTGAATTTAACTAAGGTGTTTCTGGTTTACAACAGTTGGAATGTCATGAGTTTGATTTATATATTTAATTTTCACAATTTTTAGGATATGTTTTATTAACAGGGTTATTGTAAATAACCACATTTAATTATTTTTATATTACCTTTAGAGCAGGTTATTAAATTGACCTATTTTTGTGTATACTTGGTACATAGTTATAATATATGGACAACAAGAATGTATTTGTGTCTTCAAGACTATCTCTTTTAGAACTAGACAATTTAATCAATTACCCATTAGTATCAGTTATACTGATTAGTGTCACACCAGTTAATCAATTAATTTAAATTGCGATTAAATGGATTAATGTTATGAAAATAACCAACTAATAAAAATTAGTATACCCAGTTGTTACTGTATTGGATTATTTCAACTATTTAAGTAATTGAAATATTTTCATCATGATTTTTCATTATTATCTTTGATTAATTTTAGCTTAATCAAAATTAGTGTTTCTGATTATAACTATTTTCATTTATTCCAACTATCTAAGTCTCATGTGAGAATACTTGATCAGTTAAATGTAATCAATTAATGAGCCCAGTGATTAATCAATTAGCACATTTCACTAATAGCCCAACCATAATCCCTGCATATCCACCCTTGAGAAATAGTAAAAACTTAAATGCACCTTTTACCTTTCAAGAAATAATAAATTCTTCTTTAAACTGTGGTAAAGTGCAGTCCTTTTCTACTGCCAACAATGATCATTTTGTAAGTTAATCACCTGTTAGAAAAATATAACTGTTCTAACTATGGAGCCTAATCTGTCCTTTATAGATTTTACATGTGTCTTATTGTGAGACTGATTCCTTTGAATAATTTAGTAAACCTAAATAAGATCACATTTTACCATTCTTTATTTAAGAGGAAATAGAAGATACTAACCTTTCCCCATAAGATAACCCATTCCCAGAATTATCCTAGTAGCTCTCCTTTGAGTCATTTTTAATAAGTCAGCATCCTTTCATAGATAGAGACCAAAACTGTACACATTATTAAAAGTGTGGCCTAATTAGTGATTTGTGTAGAGAAATAATTACCTCTGTTTGATTTGTAATCAGTATGTATATAAATGCGATCAAAATTCTGTTAGCTTTGCTACTAGCAACAGAGCACTGCTTCAGTGGTTTCAGCAACTTATACATTGCTGTGCTTAAAATAACCATTAGTCAATGACCTATGATGATGAAAATGACTATAAAGTGGCAATACTACATAGGACATCATAACTAACAACATCATTCCCTTGAGATATATCATCAAAAAGTTTTCTTGCAAGAAAATTAGTTTGATACACTATCTCCCCAAAAAAAGAATTTATGTGAAATATATTGATGTTCTTCAATCTAAGTTTCATAGAAAAGTTGCATTCTAATCCCTGTCTCGTGACTTTTGCATCATGGAGTACACCACCACCTTTAACACAAAATACTATTGTATAATTTGAGGCTTTCAGAGGGGAACAAAAACCACAAAAAGAAATAGTCTAGAACTTGAAAGGAGTCATGCTGGTTCAGCACTCCTATTTTGGGTGAATTTCCTACAAAAATGGAACAATCCAAGAAGGATATGCTGAAATATTGTGGGGGTAGGGGACACAAGCACCTTGCTACAGAGCATGAAAGACTGGAATGCTGAAGCCACATAGTAACATATACTAAGTCAGTAAGAACTACACTTAGCAAATTGTGTCTTCTTTCTTTCTTTTTTTTAAGTATTATTAAGAAAATAGTTCTATTAACCATGTATTGGATACAGTTAAGGGCTTATGCAAAATATGTTGTTAATATATAAATAAAGTAATATACTAATAGTCTTCAATTTATTAAATAGTAAATATATTTTCAGTGTTAACTATGTCCACAATATCGTGCTTTCAAATCATATATGAGGATTAAAAATCATTTAAGTACCAAAAGGTGTTTTCATTAGTAGTAGTGATAATGATTTAAACATCAAAGAAAAAAAGTCCAAATCATTTCAGTATAAACTGTTTCTTAACCCATCTCGTTCAGTGTAGCGTAAACAGATACTGATTATATGTGTTAATTGAAATTGCAATGTACATGTGTGTTTGTGATAAGCACTAGTTTACAACCTAGATATAACATGTGTCAGCACATGTACTTAATTTTTTTAAGATTTGATTAATAGGTCACTTTTTTTTTTATTCCTGCTCTTATGTTTGCTTCTTCTGATGTAGAGTCAGTTAACTTTGCATGACCTTCCTGTGTTCAAGGACATAAAATCAGAGGTAAGAATATTGTGAAGTCACTAGCTAAATTAAAAAAAAATCATATATAAGACTTGTATATGTAAAGGTTGAATTTTATCATGCAACTTTTTATGTAGGTCTAAAAATCATGATTAGAAAGATATGTATGCTCCCATATATTTGTAGGTTATTTAGGTTTTATCTTCTAACTGTTAAATTCTATGTACAAGTTACTGAGATATATGAACACATTTTACTCGGTGTTTATAGTTGAGAGAAGAAAGTATGGAAGAAAAACATAAAAGACCAAAACTTTAATAAACACAAACTGTTTAAGAAAGTTGTCAGGCAATTTATTTATCTTAGCAGTTTAACCAAATACACAAATTAGGGCTCTTGTTACAATGCAGAATTATCTGCAAAACATACATGTCAAAGTATTTCACACACAAAAAAAACTGCAAGATTTCAAAAATAATGAAAAGAGAATTGAACATATCTTGTCTATTCTTGAACTGCTATTGCAAAAATAAATTATTCATGATTACCAATAGATACAAGTGACAGTAGAAAATATTAGAATATCCAATACTAATATAAGTCTTACTTTTGTGTTTGACACTATTTTGTTTCAATTTTACTATTTGCTGATAAGAAAAGATGTTTCTGTTTGCAACGTCAACAAATAAATCAATATATTTCCTTACTGTAACTATATCCTTTAACTAATCATAACTTTAAACTTAATAAACTCTGTCCAGTTAATTATTAGTACTTATTGTTATGTACAAACCTAAAAATTCATGATAAAGTTTATTTTATATAATTTGCCATAGCAAAATGGACTAGTCGACATCACTGTTTTTACATATATAAATAAATAGCATTATTAGAATATTATTTATTTAATGTCCTAATTAGGTTTAGTGCAAACAATTTTAGTTTAAGTTCAAGCTAACACTGTAAGGCAAGACTACATTTGCTTCCTGTGAATTAATCTATTTAGGATGCAAAAAAAGAGTACTTATGGTAAAGAACTATGGCTTAGATATCTTATGAAGATACAAAAAGTGGTCTAAACCTTTAGGAAAAATGAGCTGTATTTTTTTTATTTTCCATAGTTTTTTTAATGTAGAGATTATGTTTTGGAGGAATAGTTTGGTTGATCATACCTTATTCTGAACATATACTTGTTACTTGATGACTGAACATTTTCTCAGAGAATATGAAGGAAATGGATATTATGCATGAAAAATGTGAATCTGAAGATATTAAAGCAATGACATTATTTGGACAAAAGGAATGAAAACAAGCGTGGAAAAACTTAAGTGATTTCCATAGCTACATGTATGCGTATATCATGAAATGTTTATACAGGAGCTTGTTAACAATATTTTAACTATATACGTTATAAAATGTATCCTGAAAGTGGAAATATGTTTTTGTATTTTCATGTGAAAATGTCATATCTTGTAATGCTGAATATTCAGCTAAAGTTTAAAAATTTTGCCAAAGTTATTATCATTATGGAAAAGCAAAAAGAAAGCTACCCTCAGTATATCTATATTTTTACTCATTTCATATTACTTATTTGAATTAAATACAAAGTTTTTTGTCCAGGAACTGAGCAGCTGTGGGTGGAACAGGCGGGACAAGCTTACTGTTGCACCAAATATTGTAGCCTTGACCAGAAGATTCAATCATGTAAGACCTCTTTAAATAAACTGGTAGAATATCATATCGTTCAAATCACAGTTTTAATTTGTTTTAAAACTGCAGGCAGTAAGTAATATTGTGGTCCCTCATTTTAAATTGTCTTGATACAAAATCTGGTACTATTTCTCATTGTAAATAGGCTTGAAGTGAAGTATGATTCCTTATTCTATTGTAACATATTTAACTATGATAAAAAAACTTTTTTCAAATTATCATTAAAAATAAATGAAATCCACTGCCTCATCTTTCATGTTGAGTTTTTTTATGCAGTCTTTTTAAAGATTACCAGTGAATTTTTTTTTCACTACACCTGTATGAAAACAGTAATGTTTTGTTTGGTAAGAATATTCAGAAACCTAATTGATAACAGTATTGTTAACTGCCCTGTTAACCCTTACAGTTTAGCAATTTATCTATCCATAACTTCAAATCAAAGCAACCTACCTGTACAGATCAGAACTAGAAATCAACTAAGTAAATAATGTAGCTAATTGAATATGCATAACACTTTTAGTTGGAGTGAGCAGTGTCTTATAATAAAAACTTTCAACTTAAATGTATTGATTCATCAGTTGGATATTCTTGATGTTATTTGGTAAAAAATTATAAAAAAAAATTAATCAATGTAGTTGAAACCAGGGAAAAAGTTATTTAGTGCATACTAGTAATGATAAATACTTGTACTAGTTAAAGAGTCTACTTGTTTATATAACATGATTGTAAAGAAAATTATATTGCATGTTTAACTCTTTAATGATTTTTTGAAGCATGTTGATTTTGTGCAAAATATTTATATTTATACCAAAGCAGGAGGTTGAAGATGCAAAATGTAGTGATTAAAACTACTGATATTTTATGTAAAAGTGTACATTTTTCATTGTATTTTTATTTAATTGTACATGTAATTCATATTGTCGAAGTTTAACTTTTGTCATACATGTTTGAATTTTTTTTAACTTTTCATTATATTTAAAAGATCTTACAAGTTGAATTCTCTCTCTCATAGGTTACTTTTTGGACTGTAAAGGAAATTCTGAGTGGACAGACACCGAAACAACGGGGAGAAATACTGACACACTTTATTAAAATTGCCAAGAAACTTCATGAGTTAAACAATTTACACTCTGAGTTTGCCATTGTTTCAGCCCTCCAAAGTGCTCCAATATTTAGACTAAATAGAACATGGATGGTGAGTTTGTGTTTTATTAGAAAATAATGGGAAAGATAATGATTGTTCTTAAGGTGTTTTATGTTGAGAAATATAAAGGAGAAAAATTGTGTCACAATTAAACCAGAAGCTAAAAGAAGAAATATGATAATTACTGAAAACCTCATTGTTTCGAACTTATGAAGTGTTTATAAATACACACACATGTACATAAATATGGCAATGTAAGGTTTCAACTGTCTACATAGGCATAAGGAAAAAAACAATAATGAGGCACATCAGAAAATACAAGATCAAAAGAATGTTCTAATTGTGTGAAGCAAGAACAACAACAAAATTAACCAACAGTATTATTGATTATCTAGAAACAGTATCAATGTAGGAGAGGAAACAAAATTCAAAATATTTACGTTTTTAAATAAACATTCTGTTTATAAAGTTGTTTATTAGAAAATAATTTTATTGTAAAAGTTGCTCTAAGACAAATAAGTGTATAAGAAGACTGTTGTGTTTAAAATAGGGGAGATTTGTTTTATGGATAGACTTTCTTTGATTTACAGTTCAAGGTCGGAATTGCCGTTACAAAGAATGGTGAATCCTGAATAAGTTATCAGATGTGTATGTAAGACTAAATTTGATACCATAGCTATCTCAATTTGACTTTGAAGTGATTCTTTAATCCATATCATTATATGTATATTTCATCTTAAGATTAAGCTTTTATAAAAAAAATTTACTTTATCAGTAAAGTATAAATTACAGAATTTTAGAAATACTCTCATAAAGATCTTTTTGTATATTTATTAGTAGCAGTAGGAGTTTAGGCCTCCTAAATTTGTTGTACTCAGTTGGAAATTTTTCATTTTTTGGAGGAATATTGCTGATGTCACTGGTACACTTTTAATTTCAAACACAATTTCATATTTGGCTTAACATCTACAAAAAGCCAAAACTAAGACCCATGGATACCTTGGTTACATCTCACCTTCACCTCAAAATGACATAATTCATGCCATTGCTGAGATTGTTTGTGAAGCTGTTGTTAGTGACAATTAAAATGTAAAAATGCAAAGTACTATTTCAGTTGCCTACACACAACATTGAATTGCAGTAAACAAGACCAACTTTCTTTTCTCGTTAGATGCACAAAGAATTAACTGAATGTGCTTTGATACAAAGACAGAAGAATGTTCATTTAAGTACAGAATCTCTTTGAAAATTATGGTCTTTTGTTGTACAATCTGTGTTGCCAAGTATATTATAGCTGGCCTAATATGTCTGGCTATTACACCTGACCAGACGCGTGAAAGATTTGGCTTCAATGGCATATTATTTGCACTAATATACATTTCTAAAATTAATGGTTATGGACAAATTTATGAAGTACAAAATGACAATAAATTTTTTGTGAAGTAGTCCAGAAACTTTTCATTTACTGAAGGCAGCAATTAGTGACATGGTTTCTTCAATAGCAAATGAAACCTAAAGGAATTGGTATACTGCTGTCATCGAGCACAACAAATTGGTTAAACTGAGCAGAAAATTGTATTGTACTTCTTGAAATAATTACTGTTGTGAAGTCTACCTTAGAATCTATTGTTTACAGTGTTAATTTTCACTCTGAAAGTGCTGGTAAAGCTTTTTAAAATCTTTAGACTTTGAATTCTGTCTGTACCAGGATCAGCAATAAACATTATTGGATATATGGCTCTCTCTCTTTCTCCCTCAAATGTTTTGAGTACATAACTCCTTGATATTTATTAAAAGGTTTCATTAAAGTTATCTCTTAGTGTTAAGATCTGTGAAAATTCAGTTAAAGTGAAGAAAAGCATACATAATGAAGATTTTGTAAATTTTCACAAAATGTTTGTGTTTAGCAAGTCTCCAAAAAGGATAGAATGACCTTTGAAAAGTTAGCTGAAATATTTTCTGACAACAGCAACTTTGAAAAATTACGAGAACATATGCTCAACTTAAAGTTACCTTGCATTCCCTATTTAGGTGAGTAGAGCTTTACTTTTGTTGAATTATTAAATAATTATAAATTACATAGTAGCTTTGTCACTATAAAAATACCATGAATTAATCATTTAGCAACGAAAAATTTATACATTGTTTCCTTTATAAATATCTAAATGCTATTTAGTTTGCAAAATAGCAGGCTTAAAAAGAGTTAATTACAAGCAGAGTGTTGGTACGGTATGTATTAATAGATCCATAAACAGCCTTGATAATTATATATTTAGGTTTTTAAGTTTTTAAAATGGTTCATCTACTGTCCACGTCATTTTCAGCTTTGTATGATGAAATAGTATAATGCATTTAACTCCTTGATAAAGTCGACACACTGAAACATTTGAAATAAAATCATTCCATGTGTTAATTAATAATAGTTATTGTCAGTATCGAATGTCTCAATCTAAAGTTTTATGAAGCATAACTCAGAAACATTGAGATATGTAACCATTAATATTCAGTTGATAAATCCATAGGACCAGACAACATTTATCCTAGAGTTTTAATGGAACTTAAAAATTTTATTTGTGAACTGCTAGCTAATATTTTTTATAGATCATTGAGTAGTGGAAGAGTATTAGAAGATTGGAAGTTAGCTAATGTTAGTTCAATATTTAAAAAAGGTGATAAACATTGTCCAGGCAATTATAGGCCAGTTAGTCTTACATCAGTAGTTGGGTATGGAAAGTGTGATTAAAGATGCATTGAAGAGTCACATAAAGCAGTTTGGTATAGTGTCAAAGAGCCAGCATAGTTTCACTAAGGGAAAGTCTTGTTTAACAAATCTTCTGATATTCTTTGAGGATGTTACTGCAAGAGTTGATGAAGGAAATACTGTGGATTTGGTTTACCTTGATTTTTTGAAAGCATTTGATAAGGTTCCTCACAAAAGACTTGTTACAAAAATTAAATCTGTGGGTGTGAGGGAAATATTGAAGTTTGCATATGACATTAAGATTTTTTGGGGTGGCTAACTATATCAAAAATGCTGCAGACTTACAGAGATATTTAGATCATTTGGTGCAGTGGGCCAATATGTGGCAGATGATGTTTAACTATCCAAAATGTAAGATGATGCATGGAGGTTTTCAAAATTTGAATTATTGTTACAATTTATATGGGAATACATTGTGTTGTGTTGTGATTGAAAAATCACTTAAGCCATCTAAACAGTATATTGTAGCTAGCAATAGGGCTAAT
>NW_013667697.1:45692-91943 GCF_000517525.1 Limulus polyphemus
ATATTGAATACAAGACAAGGGATAATATTGTTTCACTGTATAGATCACTTGTAAGGTTTCAGTTTGGGCTCCCTTCCACTAGAAGGACATTCAACTGTTGGAGAAGGTTCAGAGATGAGCCACTATGATGATACCTGGGACGATGGGATTGTCCTATGATGAAATACTAAAATCTCTAAACTTGTTTTCTCAGGAGAGGAGAAGAGTCAGAGGGGATTTGATTGAGGTGTTTAAGATTATTAAGGGTATTGATAATATAGATCCATCAAACTTTTTTGTGTTTATCACTGAAAACAAGAGGTCATAAATTCAAATTTTGGCAGCATAGGAGTTGTCCACGGTTTAGATAGTAGTAGTGCTTTTCAGATAGGGTGGTTGGCTTTTGGAATGAGCTGCCTTCAAGGATGTAAGAGGTAGAAAATTTAACTGAGTTCAAGAAAAGATTGGTTGAATACATGAGTAAAGGGGTGTTTATAGTTGGGAGCTGGAAGGGACATCCTTGATGGGCTAATAAGCTCCTTTTTTGTATCTTTATAATTTTATTAATTTATGAACTTATAAAGGTGTAAGGGATTTACAATATAGGCCTCCTTAAGTCTACTATAAATTTTTTCTCTTACTTTTAGGCATAAATTACAAATGTTAATTATCTTTTATCTCTAGACTATAAATGCAGCTACAGATCATCATTACTGTCATGCTAGTTCACAAAAAAAAATCACAACTTAAGACAAGATTTCAATGATGTGTTTTTATAAAACTTTAGTAAGCTTTGGTAGGCTTTTGCAGATTCTTGCTTACAGTTGTTACTGGCCCAGTGAACAATTTAACATAAACAGTATAATCATGAAATCTAAAAGTGCACAAAACGTGTTTAAAGCCAATCTCTCATATAACATGAATATTAATGTCTATCATTGTGGAGTAAAGAAAAAAAAAATTTATATATTTGAATATTAAGTTTGCTGGGTTATTTAAGAAAGTATACAGATTTCTTCTTTTTCTTTTATACCTTCTCTAATTAAGAGGTTCAGTGACAGAAAACCATATACTTTCACTTCCCTGCACAGAAAGTATTGCCAGTCTGATTTGAATGAACCTAATAAAACTTTTAAAAACATGCTTTCTGAAAATAACTGTAATATTCTAATAGTTTGAAAAAAAGATTTTAGCTTTCCCCAAAAAAAGTAGAATTATAAATATTTGATTAATAACAACTATAAAAATCCAATTGTCCATTATACCTAGCACCATAAAATTTAGAATTTTTGTTTTCTTCTCAGTAGAGGGCATTATCATAACATCAATGAAACTAGATATTTTTATATAAGTTTACAGTACTAACATGTTTGTGAATTTGACAGTAATGTAGAATCATACTCTTTTTTTTTTTCTTTTTTCCTTTGTATTAGGAGTAACTTTCGAAACACTTTTAAAGAAATGCATAAATTTAATTTAGAAACACACTCTTCGTAACAGTTAATGACTAATCAGAACTTATAATGTTATACCCATAAAAAAGACAAAACTACTGTAATAAAATAATATCAATACTTCTTCTCAGTTACATTTTATGCCAAACAGGCATATGATGATTATTCATGTGATCTGAAATATAAATAATAAATAATTTGTGTGTTGTAGTTTTACATTTTTACAGCTCCTGATGTTTCACTTCAACATAGAGTATGGTAACCAAGAAAACCAAAGGTTGGCAGGCACTGATATTGCATTCTTAAAATCAGTTTTGATAAAGTCCTGTTATTTTTTCTCACTCCTCTGTAAGAACTGTTTTAGTGTGTAGAGTAATTTGACAGAATGTGATGTCTCCCGAGAGTATTCCATACACGCTTGATGGGAAAGAAGGCCACTACATTTGGTCAGTTTGTTCTTCCTCAAAGAATGGGACAACCAGTTTAGCATGGTGGAGATAGATGGGCATTATGACCCATTAGGCTGAAATTGAGGCCAATTTTATGAGCATATGGTAGCATGATGGGTCATAGTATTTGTTACTTATTATGTGTGGCATTAATGGTGATACTCCACAAGACTTAAATAGTAGTTTGTCCACCAGTGCTTACAACACCACCATGTGTATCACATTCCTGTATGATGTATCTGGTTCTAGCTTTTCTCTAAGTTCTAAATGAGTGTAAGCCTATTATCTAACTTCAGTGTGAATTTTGAATTATTTGTAAAAATAATATGGTCCACATTTTGTTATTTCACTAGATAAGTTCTTGGCCACATTACAGACAAGCTTTTCAACATCTTGATATGAGAAGAATGCATCTCATTAAGTGTCTGTCATATAGGCTAACCTTATGAAGTCTATTTCGAACCATCTGTGCATGGACATGGCATACAGTTGTGACTGTGACCATCTAATTCAATCTTAGAGCATGTACATTATGAGTGAAGTGAGCCAGGAGCAAAACATAGTAGTCATTTGCATATGTTGTGGAAAATGGTCTATCTAGTCCAGGTGTTCAGATGACCATTTCTTTTATTTGGAAGTAGTTTCACATTCTGCTAATAATACTTTGTGTTAGATGTACACGACTGTTTCAATTTAAGTTTGATGCGAGAGTTTAATTATTCTTAGAAGCAATAGTTTATCACAGGTTTGTTTATGTAACTGTATACATATCATATGTTGTGTAGTTTAATTGTTGTGAATTGGTGCTTGTTGTATTATTGCATCATGTTACTAGAACCTTCTAAGTTTTTCTCGTTAGTTTTGATTGAGTATTATTGCATCATAATATCTTGTATTGTGTAGAATGTTCTAGGTCTCAGTCAGGTTATAAATACGAGTTCAAAATGTAGTTTGAGTTATTTATATAGTTAGTTAGATAGATAGCTAGATCTAGATTGTGTGATTAGCCGTAAAGAGTATATAGTGGTGACCTTTAAAGGGAAATGATCACGGATTGTATGGTAATAACAGAGCAGAGATAAATAATTCATCTTGTCAGTTGTTATTCTAAAGTAACTCAACCAGCCTGTTTGGACTTTGATGAAAAGATATAATTATTTGAAGCTCTGGATACAACTGTGGTGGCTAACTCTGTAACAAACATTTGTATGTACATTTGACTTGTTTTAATATATTATTAAAATAGAGAGAGAGAGAATAAGACTACAACTTGAGAAAGAAGAAAAAGGAGAGAGGAGAAATTGGAAATAGAGAGAATAAGGGCACACATTGAGATTGCCAAGCTCACCCAAGAGAAAGATGACAGACCCAAGAATGACAGTGGAGTTAGTGTGAGCTGATCGAAGCTACTCAAATCTGATGAACAGAAAGACGACTTGGAGAGGTATGAAAGATTTGCCCAAAGTCAGAATTGGGACACAGGTGACTGGGCAGTCTGTCTCAGCCCCTTCTTACAGGAAAAGGCCTACAAGTATATGTGGGTATAACATCAGAAGATGCCATGGACTCTGACAAGTTAAAAGTGGCCTTGCTGAAATGCTATGGACTTACCAAGGAAGGTTTTCAACGGAAGTTCAGAAAAGTCAAACTTGACACTGGAGAAATTGTATTTCAGTTTGTGGCATGTCTACAGTGATACTTCACAAGATAGACTCACATGGCCAAGTGTGAAAATAGTTTTGAACAGTTTATAATCATGCATTCCTCTGACATGTCACTGTTCTTAAAAGAGAGAGAGCACCAAAAAAGGTGGTCCAGATGATCAAGATGGCAGAACAGTAACAGTATATTGTAGCCCATGGAAGGAGTATAACTGGCTGGTCCAAGAATAACCAGCTAAATTGAAAAGAAGGATGGCTGACCAGAAGCAGGATACCAAGAAGTGACAAGAAGTCAACAGACAAATGGGAGGACAGACGATGTGCTTTTAATAAAATGGGGCACATTGCGAGTGAGTGCAAAATCTGTCACTAACAAGCAACTGCAGAAATTTCAACATAAAGCAGCTGGAGCTACTTACAAAGATGGTGCCGGCAAAAACAAGAAAAGAGTGACTGTCACCATGGGTGCTGCTGCTAGAAGATGCAGAATAGAGACAGTTCATCAGATTTGTCACAAGAAGGAAATGCTATCACAATGATTAAATTGTGCATGATTGATGGTCAGCTCAAGTTAGTAAATGGGTCAACAGTGCCAGTGGTGATCAGAGCATGTGACAAACATTGAGAGTTGCTAACAAACCAAAACATGCCAGTAGGTGAAGGTTATGTTAGGGACAAGAAAGTGAAAGTCCTATAAGATGCTGAATGCAGCAGTGAGGATCAGTCTAATATTTGATGGCCAGGTGATGAGCAAGGTACATCTGTGTGTGCTGATTAATGGGACAGTGAGAATGTGTCCCATAGCAAGAATAAAGGTGGACACTCCATACTACTTAAGGCTATGTGCATGAAGGAAAGAAACTATGTTTATTAGATATAAATTGATGTTGGCCAAAAATATTGTTAGCAAAAGTCACGATAACTAACTTGAGAAAGGTAATTGTAATGCTATTTAAAAAGGTCACATCCTAGGTCTCTAGGAGATTTTTCTCAGTTTTTACTGGTTTTTTTTTCATGATTTGTAGTGAGAGTAGTGACTACTGCAATACTGGAAGGATTGACAGATTAAGAGCTCTTTCTTCATTCAGTGTGTGGTGGTGCATGGCTGATCTTAGTTTTTGGAGCGTGTGGAAAAAGTTATATCTAACAGATTACAATATTACCCAGAAACTAACAACATTCTCAACAATGACCAACTGACTACCTAGTAAGATTAGTCAAAACTATACACCAAGGGTTTAATCATAATCATTCCACAGTTGTAGGCTTTCTGGATGTAAAACAAACAATCGACACTGTTTAGCATAATGCACTAAAGTATAAGCTATCTAATAACAGAATTCCTATTCCATTTATGAAATGACTCTCTAGCTTTATCACCAACAGAACTGCTGAAGTTAAGGTTAACAATTCCATGTCCAATACATTCTCACTGAAAGCAGGAGTCCCCAGGGCTCTGTCCTCAGCCCTCTACTCTGCATCCTCTTTATGAATGACATACTGCTTCTGCGGCTACTATATACACTCATCTCTCAGTATTCTGATGACATTGCCATCTGGAGCACATAACGTGACCCGCTCACTGCTGCATCCAGAGTCCAAGATACATTAAATCAATTTGTTCAATGGTGTAACAGATGGAAAGTACTTATCAACCCAATCAAAACACAGGCAATAGCATTTCACAGAAAAATAGGAAAACAATATAAGAAATTCAGAAAACTCAATCTCACAATATACAACACCCTAGTCATCTTTAAGACTACTGCCAAATTTTTAGGTATCACATTAAATTCATGCCTATAATGGACCACTCACTATAACAACACTCTCAAAAAGACAAGCACCAGAATGCAATAGCCACTCTATCATCAAAATCTACAAAGATTACATCAGACCTCTCTATGAATACAGATGCCCCATTACATGTAATATGCCCAACACAGTATATATAATGATCCAACGGCAACAGGCCACTGTGATCAAAACAGCATTCTGTCTCCCCAAATATGCCCCACAAATCTACGTCAATAACCTCACCAATATACCTGTCATTGAAGACTGTATTCACACTCTAGCCCAAAAATATTACAGTAAAGCCCGAAACAGAAACAGTTAAACAAGTATCTTTCCCGTCCTAGCAGCCATACCCTCTACCTGGCAAACGTACATTTCTCCATTCAACTATATCAACAGTGTATAACATTCATGTACAAACCAATCCTTTCATTCCTTTTTAGCCTCACATTTTGGGCATGGGTCAAGTAGATTATCTGGTGCCTAACCCGTAAAAACCAGGTTTTCTCTGGACAATCCAGTTTCCCCCTGCAACAATATTTCACAGGGTGTAGAATATTCTATCCCATACCTCCTGAAAAGGACCGTTAATCTAGTAAGTCCATGAGACTAACCACCATGACTAACTAGTCATAGTTTATTATAAAAATTCTATAAAATCTCCTTAACTTTAATAAAGTTTCTACAATGCAATCTATCAAAACAAAATAGAGTTCACTCAGTCTGCATCTCCCTGCTCCTTCTGTGATGATGACTGCTCTATTCAACTGATGTAATTGCCATGTGGATAAACAACCACACATGTTCCATGCCAACTGCAACTCTTCGTGGCTTTCCCAGCCTGCTTGAGTCAGCATCTTCCATAACTCCACTTGCCCATCAAAATTTCTCTTTACATGCTTATATCTAAACTAAGCCCAGTGGCTCCATACAAATTTGTTTAGCATCTAATCTCCCAACATGTGGGGTGAAGAGAAAAAAATGTTTCTGACCACCCCGGGTTGTTTTTCAGGTCCCAGAAATTAATTCTGAGACCTTAAAGATTTTTAAACCTAAATTCTTGCCATGAATTTGATTTGATTTGATCTAAAAAAAATTTAGATTTTGAGACAAAAAATTATAGAAATGCTGAATCAAAATATTTTCATTTTTTAAGCCAAAACTAAGCTTCATACAATTTGGTTAAATATTTCTACTGGGAGAAAGAAAAACATTGAGAGATATCAGTGACATCTGACACCCCTCTGGTCGAGAAAGGGTGAATTAACTTTAGTAGTATATGTTAAAACAATTTTGTCTGAAATCATACTCAATTCAAGCTATTGATATTACAGTTGAGTATGTTATATCAAAATCATTTTGAATCTTCACCACATCATTATACTCCATGTCAACAAGTCCAGTCATGCTCTATCTGATGACTGTGCATCTTTATAATAGCCCTGCTGAGTAGCTTCCATTGCAAAATATTCTGTCATAAGGTGGCCATAACCTGCAGGTTTTCCATAGTCCATCTAGTGTACAGAGATGATGATTTTCCTGTGCCTTTTTCAAAAAGCCTGATCAAACAGAAATCCATAGGTGTTGTGTTATATGAAATAATGAATACCAGTTTCATTCTCGAGCTACTTGAAATATTTAAGGGTTTAATGGAAGGTATGTTTGGAAGAGTTATTTTAGCCACATTATTTATTTTTGCTTGGGGCACATGGATGGCTTTTGCCACTAATCTTTGTTTTGTGGAATCTCACCTGTTAGAAAATGTTGCATTTTACTTGTTGCAGATGTCTTTCTTGATGGTCCTGGTTCCCCAAGTTGATTTGTATTTCTTTCTTTTCCAATGCCATTAAGTACAATGGATATCCCCATCTTGAAAAATTCTAAGTCCCCAATTTTAACATATTTTTATGATCTGAGTGTATGAATATTATTTTGTGTTAGAAAGGACTGTTACATAATTTTCCAAATTTTTGGTGGCATCACACTACCTAAGGAACACTAAACAATGTCAAAATATAATTCTGATACATTCCGTTTCACCAAGACACTGTATTTGCTGTGGTTGTTACCTGACTTGCTGATTTGCATATTCAGAATTGTTTTAATATAACTTATTGTACCCTGTGTCATTATTAAAATGTATTAGACAAAGAGCATTTTGTAGCTAAAATGGTCATAGTTATCACATGCAAGAAATATTTGAAATTGTCTTATTTAGGTTGCATAAACCACAGTCCTCCAGGAAACTGTTTTATAATGTTTTTATCATTATGTATGTAATTTTAGTAGCAAGAAAATTACCATATTTATAATAGTAGCTTGTATTAGCTTAGTAACTATTCTTCTAATCTAAATTTGAAATACATAACCATTTTATTATAGGTATATACTTGACAGACCTTGTATACATAGATGTTGCATACCCAGAATTAGAGGGACTAAAGAACCAACAGCGTCATATGAAGATGAATAATATTCTTAAAATAATATCTGACTCACAACATTCTAAATATGGTAAGTGGACTGAAAGAAAAAATTCTTGATATTCATCAAATGGTAAGTGATGTTATCCCTAATTAGCAGAGTTGTAACTAAATTTGATAGTTGTGACATGTTGATCACTTCTGTCTTAAACTCAAGGATTTTCTGAATGGAGTATGATATTGGTTGGTATTGTTATGTCATCAGGTGGGGAATGATTCTGTCTGAAACTCATGGATGTTTTTAATTAATGCATAGGTGTATGTGAAAATTAGGAGTGATGTCTTATTATAGCATAGTCTGTCATCAGTTTTTGAATTTTACTATTTGATGAATTATCCCATCTGAAGTATGAGATTGGTGGTATATGGGTAACAATTTTATCTGAATTTGAAAATTATTGAAGAGCTGTATAATTCAAAATTGTTTGTAAGGTGTTGTAGTGTGGTTAACAACCCAATTTGACGTTGATAACTATTTTAAGATTGTTAGTGATTGTGTCTGATTGTTCTGAATGATTCTATCAGAAGCTGCTAGATCTTATTCATGTGTGAAATCAGTTGGTGTTAAATAGTGACTGCTCTTGTAAGAAGCTGCTGACTGTTATAATATAATAGTGATTCTAACTTCAGCTTTCACGGTTGTCATATTACGAACGATCTCTTGAAATGTTGATGGATGCTATAAGTTAGTGAACATTTCTGTTTGATATAATAAATGTTCAATATGAAATTGAAGAATGTTTTGTATTCTTCCTAAAACTTTTCTGATTGTAAATTAAATTTTAAGTTCTGTCATCTACAAGTTCTTTTTTGTTTGATGTTAGAAGATTTTTCTGTTTTTATAAAAAAAATAATCAATTTTTAGGGTAAGATATTTGATGTAGAAATTTTAGACACTTGAAAGGGGAGAATTTCATATTCATTCTGGCATATTTTATTACTTTAATGGTGGAAAAATGTATGATGATAGCTAAGAGTCTGTTAAAGCTGTACCACCAGTAGTGGTAAAGGTGATATTGGTACATTTTAAAATGCCATCATACAAGTAACAGATTTAGGTATATTAATGTTTTGTTTTTGTTATATTATTGAAATGAAATTTAGATATATGTATTTATTTATTTATTGTACTAAATCAGAAAGGAAGATGTAGAAAAGTATACTTATATTAAAAAATTAATATTTTTTAAGTAATTATATTTCTGTGTTTGTGAATAAATTGGACAGTAATGCACAACTAAGAGTTGTAGGTGTTGATGTTTTTTTCTTGTAAACTCTTCTTAGTTTCCTTGTTTTATAATGTGTATGCTTCTTATATGTGTATGTTTGAATTAAAGCTGAGGGTATCTTGCACTTATCAGTACCAGTATAACATTGAAACTAGCTTACTTTAAAATCACACCATATATGTATAAGTGATTCAGTTGAGTAAATATATTAAGGAAAAACCTAAGTATAAGTCATGCATATGACACTCTTTTTTTTTTTCAATGAAAAAATAGAGAGAAAGTGATTTATTTAGTGTATCTAGATATGCAAAATTTTGACTGTTGATCAAAAATTAAAATATGCAGATCTGCCTTTTTATAATGTAATTTATTATTTGAAATGAAAATTTTATAACAAAAATATATTTTATTTATACTTAAAGTCTTTAACTTTTTTTGTTTTTTCAGACCAACTTCCAGTTCTTCCACATATTCAAAACTACTTAATGTCTGTACAATACATAGAAGAACTACAAAAGTTTGTGGAAGAGGATAACTACAAGTAATTCCTTGTATTTGTTACATATTGAGAATTTAAAATAGTCTGAAGCTGATATTTTAGTTAATTTACGCTATTTGTCAACAAGATTGACACACACCGTTTTCGTTTTTCACACAATATATATACAACAGTACAATTTACAACAACAATTATTACGAATAGTTACCACAAGCAAAGATTTATAAAACAAAAATTTTACTAACTTACAAACAACACAAAATTTCTTCTTTCTAGTTCAGAGTCTCCTTGATATCCAGAGAGTTAACTTGAAGTCGATGTACGTACAATTGCTGAGAAGCTAGCTAGTTTTGTCAGACACTGAATTGTTGGACCGTTGAAGTAAGATAATATTTTCATAAAACCACCAATGTCCGATGAGAATTCAGTAATACTTTCGGAAAGATACTAACGTCCAATGAAAATCCACTGACATTCGAAATTTGTAACTGTTCCTGGTCAAATGTTGTATATTTTCTGGTTGAAAGTTAGCAAAATCACGTTTTATAGCATACATGGTTATAACAGGTTCCTAGCAGACTTATATACTTTCTTTTTTGGCCTTGGTCTTTTTATATGAGTGGGAAATGTCATTCTCAAAAGTTTGGACAACACTGAACTATATTTAACCGGTTACGGAAGTGGATATATTGTCAATTCTTGCATTCACGAATATTCTACAATCTTGGAGAATTGGCGGGAGTTTCGCCATGCATAACTGACACTGTGAGCTAGGCACATTTTTACATATAAACTCAATCCCAACATACGTCATTAAAATAAATATATAACAAATTTGTTACACGCAATACATATCCAACGCTATAAGTTACGCATATTTCTAAATACAAACTTAATCTACACAACGTTCATATTAAAAATAAATACATGACAACAAATTCATTACATATTTTATAACTTTTTTTCACCAAAGATAAAATGATCCAGTATTTTAACTACTGTAGTCTTTAAAAAAATGGCTATTTATATTAAACTAATCAAAAATTGTTCTTTAAAATATTGAGTATGCAGTGTTCATTAAGTAGTGTGTACTTCAAATCTTACTTTGTTCATGTATTCTTGAAATTTTACTCTCTATTATTCAAAAACTTGCATATGTTATGCACGTATAAATCTAAATAAAATTCATATTTCCATTCTTATGCTAGATTTGAAAGCAATCACAGGAAAAATATGTTTACTAATAACTTGTCATTTTGTATCCCTCCACTGCAACATAACAAATAATTCATAATTTCTATAAAGAGAAAGAATTACCCTGTTTGAATTGAAACGTTCATGGTGATTGAGTTAGTTCTATCTTTGTAACAAATAGATTGAGTTTAGTTCTATCTTTGAAACAAATAGTATGCTGAAAAATACGTTCATTGCAAAAATATTAAAATGCATTGATAGGTAAAGGCTTAAATGCAGTTTCTGATATAATTATTTACCTCCTTTCACAATAACAGCTATTTTCGATTTGACTGCCCTCTAGTGCACAAATTTTCACTCACCACCAGCTTCGAACTCCCACTTCCACATGGTTCAGCTGTAGTTAAGCGTGCAAATTAGCATGTGACAACCCTCCACCAATAGGAGTGTAACACACCCTCCTATCACAGCTGATTTCCTCTTTGCAATTCAACCCAATCTTCACTTCGAGATTTGGCATGACAGTGTTAAGATCTTTTGCTTGATTTCAGAACTTTTTTTTTCTTTAGTGCATTTTGAAAATATTCAGTAACTAATTTTCACATTTCAGTGTATTGTTTATAATCCATTATCGAGTTGATTTCTTTATTTGTTAGTGAATTCTATTTCTCACTCAATTATCAGCCACCATTTTTGATATATTGTATTTTGTCTTTGTCACCCTTGTCAATTGATCCCTCCCTTACCTTATTAACTGCAGCACCTAGTTCTGAGTTTTTGATTTCCTCACTTTGCCTGATATTGGGGTCCATGCCAAACATTTTGCAGAACAAATAAGTGTGGGGGCTAGTATGCCATGCCCCTCATGTTCTGCAGTGGTTCATACACTTGCATATCATCATTCAGCCAAAGCTTTCTCGTTAGACAATGATTGGATTCACTTCTTCCCATTAGGGTTTGGACCCTGACAATTCAGTGCATTTAGCTCAAGCATAATTTGCACACCTCCATTTCTCCTTCACATTGTTCCCATCATTATTTGTCATCCATTCACCTGTTGCTGAGGCTTTCCATCATTCTCCCAAGGGTTTTTTTGGCAGAAGCCCATATCCTCCTACTCACCACTTGTTCAGATTGTCTTCATCTGTCCTTTCCCTCCATGCTTGGCTCCTGTGTTGCTGGGATTTCTTGAGTTGGGATTCTTTGTTGACACATGTGCATCTCTCCCCGACTTCCTTGTGAGATCTTCTATCAGCCCCTTTTCTGAGATCTAGGATCTTTGGTGGGCTTCCAGACACTTTGGGGTCTCCTGCTGAATAAGCTAGATTGCACACTTCCCTTACTTCTCATTCTCCCAACCTCCTTCTTCTTCAGTTCCCACTTACTGTCCTCATCATTTTTTTCCTTTACCAGTTCCTCCTTCCCAGACCACATCTACATGGTGTACCATTGTTCACCTATGCCCTGTATGATGTCAGAATTACCAGTGACTACCCTATGGTTTTGGGTCCTGTGGGAGCCAGGCTCACTCATTTTTCAGAAGTGTGGAAGACTTTTACAACCAACCCTGACCCTTGGGTCATTTGAGTTTTGTCAGAAAGACTCTCCCTTTCCTCCCATTTTTCCCTGTCCCAGTTTATTCCCCCCCCCCTTAAGATCCTGTTTCTCACCAGTGTCTTACAGAAGCAGTTCAAGTCCTTCTCATTAAGGGCACCATCAGACTGGTTTCTTCTGTGCTTCTGTGTTGTGGACATTGTGTCTGATGCTGGTATTTGGGTATAGTGCTCATGAAACCCTGGCATTGTAGTGCATTCCCTTGTAGGACCCCATGGTAGGTTGGGTCAATGGGTACTGAATCTTTCTTCTTATACTATGGATCCCCCAAATCTTCAAAAAATAAAATAGTAAAAACTCAGCGTATTGGTAAATGGCCACACCTTGAAGACTCTGAACATCGATTTTCAACTCATCTTGCTCCTGTAACTCATTTTTTGATTTTGCATTCCTTGTCAGAAAAACCTTTAGGACAAATGTCTCCCCTTTTTTATTCAAAAGGGATTAAAGAGGCTTGCTGGCTCTACAAAGTCAGTCAAAAAGCTGCATTCTGGGGACATCTTGGTGGAAACATCTACACCAAGACACAGCGAACTTCTCTTGAATTTGAAGATCATTGGGGATATACCAATTGAAATTACTCCCCATGCTACTTTGAATTCCTCACGAGAGGTTATTGTTCAGAGGGATTTGAAGAACATCCCCGAGTCACAGCTTCTTGCTGGTTTCTCCAGCCTAGGAGTTTCTGCAGTGCAACATATCTCCACTCATAAAGAAGGAATTATGCTGCCTATCAATGTTCTTCTTTTAACCTTTACATCGCAACATCCACCTGCTGCTGACAAAGCAAATTATTTGAAGTGTAAAGAATGGCCATATATTCCCAACCCTCTCAGATGTTTCCAGTGTCAGCAGGTTCAGTCATTCAAAGGCAACTTGTTGTGGTTCTGTGACGTGTGCTCATTGTGGTGGCATAGACCACAATGCCTACTAGTGCATACTGGGCCCTCACTGTGTTAATTGTAGTAGTTCCCACCCCTCTTATTATAGATGTTGTCCTTAGTGAGTGGAGAAGAAAGAGGTACAGCATTTAAAAACTGTTAGCAATGTTTCTTACCTCGAGGCTCGGAAGTTATTGTCCCCTACTCCATCTCGGAAATATACCACTGCACTCTTCTTCATTGCTACAGTGGGAGTGCAGATGGACCTTTCCATGCCACCTTCAGTGTCTTTTTTGCATTATGTGAAGAGTCTTTTGTCTTCAATGAATAACTGAGTTGACAAGTCAACGTCTACTCCTATCTCTGTCCCCACCATTCCTTCTAGTGACTTGGTTGAATACAGTGTTCCACATCCTCTCCATAATTCCAGGGATAAGTGGAATGCTCCTTGCCCACTTGGTTGGAGAGTGAGGATGAATGTTCATTATTCTAGACCAGATGATTTCTGTTCCTTTGGTTGAGTAAGGCATACACGATTCCGTCATTCCGAGCCTGGGGTGTTGCCTTTTGGACTTCTTCAGGTGGAGGAGAAAGTTTGTCTGCTTAGTTGTTGCTTACTTTCACATTGTGATTCTGGTGGTTTGGAACACATCACTCTATGGCTACAGGTTGAGATCCAATAAAAAGTATATCTGTATATAACATTGCAGTCCAATTGTCCTAGCCATCAACGTGGGATATAGGAACCAAGACCCCTTAATTCCAACCCCGAATTGTGGAACCTCAGCTATCTGGTTGGGGTTGGCCTATAATGATGATTATTCATCTACTATTCCATTTTTAATACAGGAACTAAGTTCAGGGTGAAGAGCTTACCTGTTGTAGATGTAATGCAGTTCCCCCCACTTGGATACCACTCTTGGTACACCCCTGATCTAAGCAGATGCTTTCTGTATGGATAATGCCCTCACTGTGGGATTTTAGCTATAAGTGGCAGTGGAGTAAATGTGTTTTGGAAGTTAACATTTTCCTAAATTGAAAATGTATTTCCAATAATACTTACCTCCACTGACACTCTCCCGCCCTTATTCCCCACTAAAAGCAAGTATTAGAGACTAGAAGGGTATCAGTCTCAAAAAAGTGATAAAATTATCTGAATGAAGTGCTTATATGCAGTACCAGGATAGAGGGCATGTTGACATAGATATAGAGTATATCGCCAAGGGCAGTTGAGTGGGGTATAAATGACTGGAGCAAGTGAGAAAAATCAGACCAATGCTTAGATGGACAAAGATTGAAACCCTGGTGGTCAAGTAATAGCTATAAGTGTCAGCGGAGGTAAGTATTATTGGAAATACATTTTCAATTTAGGAAAATGTTAACTTGTGGTCATCCTTTGCACTTTCTCCAGTGATGCATTCCTCCAGACTATCCAGTGCATTGTTCCTCTCCCCTTTTATTCCCAATATTTTATGGGAGTACTTATCACTTCCCGGCTCCTTGCTGCTGGGGTGATGAATCATGAAGGAATCCTCCTGAATGTACATAGTTCCACTCAGTGGAGAGTAGGACAGTGACATTCTGCCTGTGTAGAAGGTATGACTATCCTCCTGCCTCAGATCTAATATTTTAATTCCAGATGCCATCGTCTGGACTGGATTTTTCCATCTACTTTTCAATTCATCCCTCTGGCTGGGAAGCCTCCATCCTACAATTGTCTGGATTTAAATTCTGGTTTTGGTTGGAGCTGGATCAGCCAACCATAAGCTGTCACTTGTGAGTGGGCTGGAACTTCCTCCTACCACGGACTAGATGTTACATCTCCAATGCCAAATGGTTTTGGTCTGGAATTGACCTTTCACTTTGTATTTCTACCAATTACAATCCTAGCCACTCTACACAATATTCCTCTTCCTTTCGAATTTGGGATGGATCACTTATTGTGCCCTTTGATTGCTCCACTTGGGCAAAGATTGTACCTGGTTCAGATGTGGTCCGGTCTTTCAAGGGTGTATCTCATATCTGTAGAGTGGCACATTCCATGGGTGCTCTTTAGATGCTCAATGTGGGATTCTAGCTGTAATTGTGAGTAACTGTAACAGAAGTTAATATTTTCCTACACTGAAAATATATTTTCGGTATAAATTTACCTCCATGCATACTTCCCACCTGTCCCCACTTGCAGTGTTGTTTTTCATATCTAATCTCGAAGTGAAGATTGGATTCCACTGCATAGGGAGTCAGCTGTGATAGAAGGGTGTATTGCATGGTTATTGATGATGGGTTGTTGCATGCTAATTTGCATGCTTAAATGCAGCTGAAACACATAGTATATACATAGAATTAGGTGGGAGCTCAAGGCTAATGGTGATCAAAAATTTGCACACTAAAATGCAGTCAAATCAAGAATTGCTGTAATTGTGAAGGAGGTAAGTGTCTATCAGAAATATATTTTCAGTGTAGGAAAATATAAACCTTTATCAGAAGAGTACAAACTCTAAAGAAATGTCAGAAAGATATCACAAAACTGGAGCATATATTGACTTATCGGTATAAAACCTATAATAATCCAAATTCTAAAATTACACATGAAAGTGTACCACATTAAGAATCTGTATTTGACAATCATCAAACATATTCATAGTTATTATTTAAACAAAAAGCTATGAATATTTGTGAATAAAAAAATCAGAATTTAAAACTTTTTATTAGATAATGCTAAAAATAAAAAGATAATTATTATAATCAGGTTACTAATCATTTTTCCATTCCTGTATTGTACCTAAGTGCTTCATCCCCTGTTTCATATTAGAACACATTAAAATGGATACACACAAACAATGGCTTTACATTATGTTCTTATAGAAGAGTTGTGTCAAATTTATTCCTGGAAATCCATGTGTAAATTCAACACAGTTTGTGAAAAAATAAATACAATTAAGTACTATACAAAACATACACGAAACAAGTAACTTTTATTGTAAGAATGAAGTTAAATGTGAGTTATACACATCTTAAAAATTCATTAGTGTTATATTTATAATTTATTTATTATTATTATAAGTAACTTTTATTGTAAGAATGAAGTGAAATGTGAGTTATACACATCTTAAAACATCATTAATGTTATATTTATAATTTATTTATTATTATTATAAGTAACTTTTATTGTAAGAATGAAGTGAAATGTGAGTTATACACATCTTGAAACTTCATTAGTATTATATTTATAATTTATTTATTATTATTATCGAAAGCAGGTTCGACAAATTTTAGGTTATAATATAGGTTCTGTTAATTTTCTAGGAAAGGTAATTTTTTTTCTGTAACTGAATAAGGTTTTGAAAGACTGGTTTGATATAAATATTAAATTATTCACTTCAGTATTTGAATAATAATGTTTGAGTTTCTTTTTGGTTGGAAAACATATTTTTGATAGATTCACTTTCAACTATGTATAAGCTACTTATTTCTCAAAGTGTAATTATTTGGCTTGGTGTTCAGAACTTTTAATCAATTTCATAAGTTCATGTGTAAGATGTAACGTGTTATGTAACTTGCATTATACATTATTTTTAAAGAAATAACAGCTTCTTATATTAAAGTAAAAGTTTCATTACATACATGTAGACATTGTAATGATATTACACATTGACAAATCATTTGAAAAGAGTTTAACCTCTTCTGTGAATGTGTGCAATGTACTCCCTCATTGATTTCTTATATTTTACAACCTAAATAAGATATAATTGATTTCATTTTATGTGTAGATACTTTGAGGTTAATTTATTTTGTAAACTTTTTAATTACCATAAATTCAAGTTTTAACTTCTTCGGAGTTTTCAGTAATATTGGTATTTGGTTTCTTTTTATTTAATTAGAGTTTCACTTAAATTAGAACCACCTGATGCTCGTTCCACTCTGAGTCGTTCTCGTGAAGACTTGCATTTGTTGGAAAGAGAAAGAAGTCTTCAAGTTCCAGGGGTCATGTTTCCTGGGTCATCTGGTTCAATGCCAGGTCATGGTCAAGTGTGCTCCAAGTTTGTTCCTTGTCATAGAAAAGCTCGTAGTTTAGGCACAAAGTAAGGTCAACTTTCTTTTCTTAAAAACTAAATTTTGCATTGAAATTTGTAATCTATTAGAACATAGATATTGTATAGATTAGAAAAAAATGTTGGATTACATTACTGAATACTTTTTTTTTACATTAAGTTAAAATAGGTATTCAAAGTGACCTTTTTCCAATACAGCTGCACAAGAATATTTAACATCTTTGTTCAAACTATAAAATTGTAATCACTATGAATGAAAATCAATCAAAAGTTTTAATTATTTATCTAGTCTATCATCATAGAAAACTTTTACTTGTAATTGTATATGAGTTTTTAAAACCTTGGCTAGTCAATACTAATTTTGTATATAGAATACATAGAATTAAAAAATTCACCAGCTTTGAGTTTATTTCATAGACAATGTGTTATTTTGAAGTACACAAATTTATTGTTTGCAGTTCTAAACAAGATACAAGTCATTTCAGACTGAGGTTACTTTACAGTATGTACTAAAACATTAATGTAATTCAAATTATAATATGCATGTAGGAATGTACACACTGCTTAGGATAAATAATCTTCTGTTACAATATGCAGTTATTCTGGAAAGAAAATAGGAGAAGTTAGATTTATTTAGTATTTTTTGTGATGGTTACAATGTTGTCAAATCGGCCAAGTTCTTATAGTATTCAGGTAGAGAAAATAATAGATAAATATAAAGTTTTACTGAAAATATATGTTTGATATTCATTTAGGAGGTTTTTTAGAGGTTATGCAGATCAATGTAGAAAACTGTACAATTAAAAAGCATTTTTAATCTTAAGATGAAAATCACCTTGCACTCAGACTAGTCAACAGACTGGACTCTATGTATTTATGTACAAATCTTTAGCAGAAATACTTAATTAAAATTTTGTGTACAAAAGCACTTGTAATGTTTACTGAAAGCTTGCCCAATTTTGTGAAAATACACTTACCACATTAAAAGTAAAAAGTTATAGAATGGATATTTTCATGGCTACCTGATGATTGCAAGGTTAATGAAATTGACTGAGCCCATATTGAGAAAGTCAATACTTTCCCTATCACAAGCTTTTTATCTGAATCATAAGTTACAAAATAAAGATGCACTTGTACAGACTCTGGACAGAGTTTCAAACCACCTAAACAAACATGATACTTAGTATTCTGTAGTGAAATATACAGTTTATTGTGGACATCTTAATTTCTGCCAATGTAGCTCTAACTAGGTTCTGACACAAGAAGGTACTTAATAGGTTGAGAAAAATTGTTTTATTCATATTATTTTTATAGCTGACTACTAGTAACTTGAAGCAGTATATTTTTTCAAATTGATGTGGTTTACTTGATTAATGAAAGATAAGTGGGTCTGACTTGTACAAAGCTCCTTGTTGCATGATGCAAGCATTCTACATTCTCCTTTAAATATTTGTACAGTAGCAAAGGTTTCATTATTTTTGGTTTAAATGCCAACAAAATGATTTTATTTAATGTTGCCATATTATACTTAAGGCAGTAGTCCAATATTTTTAAATTGAGCTTATAATTGAGTCTCACACACACTTAATTTGTTCTGTTTTAGTTCTCGGTAAACGTTTTTCTGAAAAATAATTATAACTATGATTCCATTCTAAAATCACTTCATGAAATATATTGTTTACTACATAAAATACTGAAAATTGTTATTTTAGCTGTTTTTATGTATTACAAGCATCTGAGTTTCTTCAGATATTTTTTTTTCATCCAATATCTTCATTAGTAATTGTGATTGTCTTCCAGTCATTGAAACTTTATTTGCATCTTTCATTTTTCTTAGCATATTCATGTCATCAAGTTCCTGCGAACTCACAAGGTCAGTTTGTTTTCTTAATATACATGATATCATTTTTTGTAAAACTGCCATCTGTTTTTTATATATGTAATTATACCTGGAATATTTTAAAAAATTATTTCCCGAGTTTATGCATTTCCAATAAAAAATGCATTGATTCATCAAATAGTTTTATTCTTAAATGTCATTGTGTGGTAATCATTGTAACTTTGGCACCTTTTCTTGTACTGTATCTCAAGGAAGAATTTACATATATTATCATAGGTTTTGTTTGCTTGTTTTAACAATAAACAGAATATAGGAATAAGAAACTGATGACATGGTAACTTTAAATTTAAGGAATGTTCTTCTTTGCATACATATTTCTTTAACACATTCATAAAAAAATAAGCTTACAATTTAGAGATGGCAGTTTTGTATCTCTGGGGTTACAAAAAAGGAAAAAGTTTGAATAAAGCATAGTGTTAAATTTGATGGATTAATTTACATATGTTTGACAAGAAATTATTATTACAATAAAATATTAGAAAATTTCATTATAGTTTCTTTTATGTCTTTAACAGCTGTTGTTACATTTTTTAAGCAGTTTGGTATTGGTAGAGACAAATATTTAACTTTTGACTTTTATTTTATTGTAATTCAAATCTATAGGCATCTACAAACATAAATGCATATAATTGTCAGTGATAATAAAAAGAGGTATATTAATTGCTAATCTGTCTAGACTTATGTTTATATATGTTAAGAATCTCGATGGATGGAGGTGTTTTATATTTCTCAAGTCCTTTAGTGATGGTTAAGGTAGAAGTGTAACATCTGTTGAACTGTTTATTAGTAGTAGACATCAAACATCAGTGTCAACTACCCACCATATATTCTGGTGACATTTCAAACAAATTCTTAACGTCTACTGACCATTCTAGTAACAGTGTTTGTGATCTATCAGTTTATTGGTATTTTAAACAAATGCCTGACATCTGATGACCCACTGATCCCCACAGAATGGGTTTACAAAGATCAATTTCTCATATTCTATGTTTTGGACAGAAAGAATAAAAGAAAGTTGATGATAAAAAAAAAGGGGCAATCCTCTAGAACTAGGGTATAATGAACAAAAGTAAAACTACTAGAAATCTAACTGTATTTTTTCTTCAATAGGTTGAGAAAATAACAAATAAAATATAGAGTTTTACTGGGAAAAAAAAGGGGGAATGTGTAGTTAGGACGTTTTAGAGATTATACAAATAAAATTTAACAATTTTCAGATGAAGACATAGACAAATTTTTAGTAAAAATACTTCATTAAAAATTGTGATTTTGTTTGTCTAAAAAACTTGTAATGTTTACTAAAAGCTTTAAAAATTTTGTGAAGATACTATAAGTTATAGTATGAAATCTCTGATGTTTATTTTTGTGTCACATGATCAGTGTAATCCACTGAGTCAGTATTGAGAGAGTTACCATGATACGTATAGAATTGAATCACAGGAGTCACACATCAACATTGGGGGAGAGGATGTACATAGCCTAGAGGGAATGATCATCTTCTGTATTGAGAAGCCTAGGAACAGTGTCTAAGTTCATTGATAACTCAGACAGACAAATGTCCAACATTTGCCAAGTAATCTAATAACAGCAGTCAAAGATATATCAGCCAAGCAGTCTAGATACAGTAAAAAACATACATATCTAACTTCAAACTCAGTGTCCAGCAACACTACGTTTTCCTGACAACATACCACTTGTCTATTTGTTAAGGAAATCCAGGTTCTCAGTGCATATTTTATAAACAATATTTTTTGTTATAGGTTAGTGATTGTAGTGAGTTTATGTAATGTCATTGTACAATAAACAAACCATATTTCTTTCTTAAGAAAAATTTTTTAAGACAGTCTTGTTGTATAATACTTTTTACTTAATACAGTAGAACGTTGTTTAAAAGATATTTGATTTTCTCAAGTAAGACAGATCTTGTATTATTTACATTTATTATTTAAGATTATTATTACCAAATATCATTTTTTTCTTAACTCTTGTGCACAGTCCAAACAAATGATGTTAATTAAAGGGAATAAAAATCCTAATACTACATTTAATTATGTAGCATAAATAAAATGTGGCTATAATGCGAGTTGCCTTGTTGACAGTCATTCCAAGACTACTACTAATAAGCCATGATGTTTTAATAATTAGTTTGTTTAGAGTTCAAGATTGATTAATGTTATCACTGCTTTTCACCATAAAAAGTTCTAACAAAATGTAATCAAATTTCAATATGAATACATTATTTACATTCTTGACATTTACTGATTCAAAACCCGAATCTCAGTTGTAAAGAACATGGCGTTTCTCGCTCATTGTTGATGATATTTTACTGGTTAAATTAAATGTTCTTGTAGTAATTCAGTGCACTGTTTGTTTCTAATGTCAGTAAAACAACTCACTAACAATGAAAATACGTATATCAGCCAAGATATCTAGTAACAGTGGGAAAATATATATATACTTATATTTGTATTACTTATATTTGTGAACCAGATTGTAGTTTGTTATTGAAACTCTGTGTAACTATATGCTATTTTTCACAATAATCATTAAAGGAAAAATGTAGATATGGGTTTGTTTTGAGTATAAAGACGTTTTTTGTTTTTTTCCCAATACATTTACTGAATATTAATTCAATCAGATATTGTTTACTTAAATAGCAGCTGAAATTCAATTTGTGCAATATTGTTATATCTAAAAATGCATGGTAAAAACAAGTATAGTGAACTATGGCTGCCTTTGTATCAAGTTAACCAGTAATATGACTTTTTAATATTTTTTTGAATTATGAAAATTAATTCCGGAAGACTTAAAATCTAGTTGATTATAGTAAGTTGATGTTGGTTTTAGTGTCTAATTGATCTGATTTCTTTAAAATTATATCTTTAATATGACATATCTAAGAATTACATAAGATTTCTTTTTACAGCCTCTCACCTACAACTACATGTAAGTTAAGACATCTTCTTGATGATAGTGTGATAGAAATCTCTCCTCCACTCTCAAGGACGTCGTCTTTAGGTCCAGAATATGGTGGTAAGGTTTTTGAACTGGACTTATGAGCTATAGCCAGTATGGTTTTTAAGTCTGTTATTTTTATCGTAAAAAAGGTTGCTGTATCATTAAGTAATGAACCAGTAACAATTAGTATTTACTTAAAATATCAGGAAGATGTAGTCATTATCTTTTACACAGTTTGCCAACTCAACATTTACATGAGAAACAAGGCATCAAAAACAGATTTTGTTAAAACAAAACATATTTTTATTGACTGCATTGATAACATGACCTAAAATTAAGATGCTGACTATTTTTTAATTCGGTAGTTTACTCTAATACATAGATCTTCTGGGATGATGACTTACCTCTACACATAGCTTATCTATCTTCCTCGCATGTCTGCCAGAGAAATTTACATATCACTAACTAGCCTTGAGGTCATTCTCAACTAATTTCACATGATTTAACTTGAATTGCATTGGTGCATAATTGTGTCATCATGTGAGGAAAGCCCTTCACAAATAGGAAGGTAACACTTTCCCCATACACAATAACTCCCACTATGCATTTGCACTCGTGGTAACTTCATTCTTCTCTTCAGCATTGTATTGAACAGATGTGTTTAAATTTCTCATCTGAGTTCATTATATTGAGATTTGCATCATTAAAAGACACTTTGACTTTCATTTTCTTTGGCTACTGTTTCAAAATCTTTAACCTTTATCACAATTTATCAAATGACAGTGATTTATACTTAGTTCTGTGCAAGTGACATTGTTCACACTTGGGCCATATTTCTACTATGGCTTCTGAAGGAGCATTAACTCTCAGGGTCTTTGCAACCATTGTTCAAAATTTTGTAGATTCCCACATGCTTACTAGGCCTCCTAATTCAGTCCCATTGGCTGAATGTATTTCTCCTCAGTCAGGAATGATGTATTAACCCTAAATATGAATTACTGGCACTGGTGTAATATTTAAAATTATAATAAATAATTAAAAACAACATTTACTATTTACACAATTAAAACTTTATTGAAGTCGTATGGCTTCAATAAGTTTAAATGTGTAAATAGTAAACATCGTTTTTAATTATCTATTAACCCTTTTGCATTGAATACTTCTTTAAATCCCTTTATACACAAGTCACTGAGTTACATTCCAAATATAATGAAACAACTTTACTATCAATGTATGTCAATGAAATTAACATTATAATGTATGTTATAATTCAAAATTTAATGTTATCTAAGTATTAATTCCTTTGTTTCAAAAGAAACCTTAAAAAATATCAAGTTAAACTTCAGTTTTATTGTCACGTGACCCACAAGCTATGAAAAATCTCAACTTTCGCACTCTCTATCTTGAATCAGATAACCCCAATCCTGTGGATGTGTGTCTAGACAATAAGTATATTTACTTGCCCTATTGATATGTATGTTTCAAAGTTCTTTGGCTGAATTCAGTTGAAACTAAAGATAGTTTTTTTCCAACCCCTGACAGGTGCCATGCCTAACTTCTGTATGTAACCTTGAGATTCATACTCATTAGAAAGAACTCATTTTACATTATGATACAACAATAGTTATTTTGAAATTAGCACTCAGTTGTCATCATCAGGTAGATATAACTGCTTTTAGTATTGTTGACTGCTTTGTCCATGATAGCACATACATTTTTTTCTTACCTTAGTATATTATAGTTAGAGAGACAGTTAAATTGTATTGAGGTTTTACTTTTATATCATAGTTAATTATGTATTATTTATGTTTTGAAATGTTTCTCCTTGCTCATTATTAGGATTTATACTGTTTCATTTCACTAATAGCTTCTTTTCCATGCCCAAATGCCTCATCCTACTCACATTTGTGACTCCTTTTGTCCTAACTTGTAGACTTTCTTTTACTTTTCTTGATGCCCTGTCCTTGGTATCTATTCAGCCATCTTGGGAATCCCACCTTACCTTCTATTTCACTTTCTGGTTCCCCATTTTTGCATTTTCTCTCTACCCTCCTGTACTCCTTCTCCTAACTTCATCTTTTATCTGAGGTACTTATTCGTGCTTCAGGTGGGTTTCTTTTGATGTTAATTTCTTTCTCTTTGCTAGCTTTGCCTGTTCCACCTCTTCTGCTATATCCCTCCTTACTTTGTTCCTCTGCTGTTGGGATTCATTAGGTCAGGTTACATTTTTCTTTACTGTACTCCTGTCTTCTTTTTGTATACTTGTTATTTATCTGGCTTCCTTTCTTTGTTTGATTGTCTTTAGTGGTGTACCTTTCTCTGTGGTGACTTGGACTGACGTTATATGGCTTCTGTCCTCATTGTTTTCCAGATTTTTACCTCTTTCCTTACCTTGCTCTTTACTCCTATTTCTCATTCAGATTAGTCTGCATCTAATCTTCCAATTCCGGATTCCAGGCTTTCCCTTTTTTTCTTGTCCTCTCTCTAACAGAAGTCTAGTTCATCACTTTCCTTGTTGGTGACTATCAGACACTTACAAACCTGTGAATATCTCTCTTCTTCTGCTGTTGGTCTCATTTTATGCCAAAGTCATTTTTCATTTCACCACTTTGGTCTCTTTCCTTGCTTATCTTGCCCTTTCCATTTTTAATTCCCCATGACACTGCCTATAGTCTTTTTCACTCAGTATGTGGTTTTTTCACATCTTCCCAATCCTTGCTCTTCTTTTACACTTTGGCTTCTCTTATATTCACTGGTATCGTGAGGGCTTTCACTCACAATATTCACAGCTCAGTTGGTGTTCCTTTTCTTAGACAAATTATTTCTTGGATTGTTTCCTCATTTTTCACCTCTCTTCTTTTACAGGTGACTATTTGGTTGGGTGAGGAACGTATCCTGGAATTTAATTCCTTTCTCATGCTCACTCAATGTTTGGTATTTTTGGGCTTTTTTTCTTCTCTTTTCTCAATCAATTTCAGCAATCTCCTCTTTGACTATGCGCTGTGGCACCAGAATTTATGTTTCTCATTCTCTTCCTGAGCAAGAGTCTCTTTCACTTTTAGAGACTGGCATCCCTGGAACCACTCATCCCTTTAGGGTACACACACTTGTATGTTTCCCACAGTGGATCTTGCATACTCAAAGGTTTCTTTCTGGGAGTCCATTGTTCTCGATTGTGAACCTCTCTTCTCATTGAGGAATTGTCAAGGTGACTGGGCTGTACCTAAAATATTTGTGGTATTCCCTTACCACTTCTCAAACCAGATATTTCTCTTCTTCGATGTTTCACTCTCTGATTTAGGCACATCTCTGTATGAGAACGGGACTTCTGATGTTTGGACAGTAGACAAGCATTTGCTCCACATCAGTGTACTCATCCTTCTCACTATTCGTTAAGCAGGTTTCCATTCCTGCCCTTACTGGTGGATCTGTTGATCATGTTCCACTCAATCAATTCCAAAGTCATTTCTTGCACAAAGAAGTATGTCAGGTTTTTACTCATGTGTCTCAATAGGTGTCTGTGACTTGTTGTTGACAAGTTTTAACAACATACAAACAGCAAATAGTACACTTGTTTTTAAAATAATATATTAAAACAAGTCAAATGTATATACAAATGTTCACTACACAGTTAATCATCACATTTGTATTCAGACCTTTAAATAATCATCTCTTTTTCGTCAGAGTCCACACAATTGACAAGATAAATTATTCTCCTCTTGTTACAATACAATTGGTGATAATTTCACTTACGTTACACTGTTGGTTACCACAGTTGTATCCAGAGCTTTAAATAATTGTCTATTTTCGTCAGAGTCCACACAATTGACAAGATAAATTATTCTCCTCTTGTTACAATACAATTGGTGATAATTTCACTTACATTACACTGTTGGTTACCACAGTTGTATCCAGAGCTTTAAATAATTGTCTTTTTTTGTCAAAAGTCCACACAGGTTTGTTCAATTACTTTAGAACATAATTGACAAGACAAATTACTCTTCTCTACTCTGTTGTTTCAGCACAATCTGCAATAATTTCACTTTAAAAAAAGTGACACAGTATAAACTTTAGGGCTAAACTTACACACACACACACACACAGTCTAGATCTATTTGACTATATCTCTCTCTCTAACTTTGTCTTTCTTTTTCAAACTACATTTTGTACACATATTTATAGAGAGCCAAACTGGGGCCTAGAACTTTCTTCACACTACGAGATATTATGAAGTAATAATACTTGAGAAAATTTAGAAGGTTCTAGTGATATTATGCAATAATACAAGCACCAAATCACAACAAGGAACTACACAATGTATGATTCATACACAGTTACGTAAAAAAACCTGAGATAAACTATTGCTTCTAAAAATAACTAAATTTGACACTTGTTCTATACTTAAATGAAAACAGTCATGTATATCTAACAGGACCCTTTGCTTTTGGGAATTAGACATAAGCTTCTGGGTCCATTCACATTGGGTTTGTCTTCTTGCCTGTAATTTGCTGGGAGCTTAAATCTTTGTGGTGAGCTGCCTCTCTCAGCCAGTCTTCATTTTATTAGCAAAGTTGTCTTTCATGCCATGTGCTTTTGGTAAGACATGCACCTTATGGATGCATTTGCTACACTTCTCAACTCCAGACTTCCTCTCTTCTGAACACCTATTTCCCATCCTTTGACTATAGCTGTCAGTTTGCTCAGCCAGGCCTAGTCTCACCCCTTCCTATATGCCTATTTCCCTCTTCACATCCTCTCTTGTGTCCTCAACTTTACAAACTACTCTCCTTGTCAGGTCCTGTTGTTGGAACCTCTCACCAGATCAGCCTTGGTCCACTTGACATTTGGACCCACTTATCTCCCCAATATTCCCTCTCTCTGTTGTTTCACCCTCATGCATCTCTTTCTCATTGAGGGATTCATCCTTCTATTTTCATGCATATGATTTGGCCAACCCATCTCCTGTTGGTCTGGGTTTTCTAATTGTGTGGCATTCTTCTTGTTGGTTTTTCACTGTTTTTGTCTATCAACGACTGTGGTAAGTCTTTTGTCAATGGTCTTTCCACCACTCCTTTCTTCCTGGCCGTCAAATTATGAACCACTTTTCTGCCTTATTTTACCTGAAGGTTCATCCATGTTCTTTTGGGTCTTTGCCTTTGCTAGTCGTTTGGAGATTTTGACCATGGCATTTCACTTTTCCTGGAACCACAAGGTATTTCTTCCCCAGTCCTCTCCACTCTGTTCTGCCTATTCATTCTCTTCTATTCTCCTTGCACCCTTATGTAGCTTTGCACAAAATTCAACAAACAATCTTCCTTGCCCAACTCCTATGCCTGACTGAGACCTTAATGCAGTTTTGCATGATCTTACATGTGTGTCTCATTTGAGCTATTGACTTCTTGCTTTTCATACTGTCTTTCTCTTCTTACTTGTTTTCTCCTTCTTATTGGCTGCATATGGATGTCTATACTATGGATTCTTCTCACATCCTCTTCCTCTGCACTTATATACTCTTCTCCCTGGACCAGTCTTTCCTTCCTAAGACTTTGACTGCTCAGGAGGGAAACTGTACTTCTCTCCTGTCTCCCTTCCTTTTGTCTCTCACCTATTTGACCATTCAGACTTGCATCATCTCCTGTATTTTGATTGGGCTGTTTGGCATGCCCTATCATGTACCTCTCCACTTTCACCTGTTCCTACCCTGTGACTCTTCTTTTTCCAATGACCTCTCTCCTTCTACCCTTACTGGATGGAACTGTTGATTTCTGTGTTTGGTATGTTTGTCTCAGGATGTAGATACATGCAGACCATTTGACATTTCTTCATATTCAATTTGTCACCTTTCTTATCAGCTTGTGTCTCTTCTTTGCTGACCCTAAGACAAGATCCTCCAGTCAGGCATGTGATTGACTCTCTTCATATTCTTTTCCTTCTCTATACCTTCTGGCTGTTTTATCTCCTATTGGTCACTGGTCACTAGGTCATCATTCTTCAATCATTCCACTGTCTTTGAGAAGAATACCTACATTTTCTATTTCAGAGCCCTCTTTTTAATACTTAGGATCCTGGCAGGTGGCTAGTGTTGCCTGAGAGATAGGATGTATCCTCATAATATACATATTTATCTAATTGTCTTATCCAGACTGTACCTATTTCACGGACTATACCAGCACCAGGGAAGAATTCTGCCCACTTCTTTGGCTCATGTTTGGCTGGCTTTTTAAAACAGGTTTTGCAGCCACCCATCACTCATTGCACTGATTCCAGTAAATGACCTTTCCAGTTGGAGGTCTCATGGGGATCCAAGCACTTATCTGGGTCTCTCCTATATCAATTCTCCCCCCCCCTCTCCTTCATCAAGTGAAGCACAGAAGATCCTTACCACTTACCTGTTCTTAGCTGCTGGGGTGGTGGACCATGGAGAATCCTCACTGGTTGAGCTAAGCACAATACAGTAAGTAAGGTGGTGATGACACTGTCAGTGTAGTGTGGGTAACCCTTTAAACTCTTACTCATACCACTTGTGCCCCTTTCTTGCTGCCTGTGCCTGTTCAATTGAGTCAAGATGAGCACACAATGTACTGTAAACATGATCCAAAACTATGGTGCCTTCCTCCTGTAGCCAGAGTCTGTTCAGTAGAGTCAAGGTGAACACACTCTAACACTTTGCCCTACTCCTGCAGCTGGAGTGTGTTCAGTAGAGTTGAAGTGAGTAAACACTGTATGAAACACAACTACATATCTAAAGTGCCCTCTTCCTGCAGCCGGAGTTTGTCCAATAGAGCAATAGATGCTGTTCAGTAAAGTCATGGTGAGCACATACCATACAAAACCATACTGGTTAACCAGTGTGACCTCCTCCTGCAGCTGAAGTCTGTTTCACAGAGTTGAGGTAAGCACACAAAGTATGGTTTGACCATTCCACGGCCACAGTATACATTGGCTCGCCAACTGCTTGTTTGCAAGTGCTATTCTCATTTCACCCATCCATGTGACACTTGCCTCTTCCCCCCTTTATATTTTGGGTGAAGAGTATACCCTGGTTGAGACAATATGCTGTCTCCCATGGATGTGCCCCTCCGAAACACCTGCCATCAGGTGTCAATCTCCATGGGCTTCCCTTCAGGTGATTTTTGAAGAGAGCTCATCTAGGTTAAATTTGCACCAGCCCTTCCATCAATTCAGTTTGGGATTCTAGCTAAACTCTGTGAAGAAGTCAGTTATTGTATTGGAAAATGTATTTCTTATACTCTCCTCCACACACACTTGTTCTCACCCATCCTCTCCATTTCTGGTGCACATTTTGTTTTGCTTCATCAAAAAATGAAATTACCATGAGTGCAAGTGCATAGGGTGTTATTGTGCATAGTGGTTGTGTTGCCCTCCTGTTGCTGGAGGGCTTTTGTTGCATGATGATGTGATCATGCATCATCACCACTCACATTGAATCACATGAAATTAGATAGCTAAACTATGTGAAGAGGTGAATTTCTATTGGAAATACATTTTCAGATTAGGAAAATGTTAACTTCCAGCACTGATTTAAAATACTTTTCCCAGCTTGCCACTAATAAAAATGTTTATGGAGGTGTCACTTTAAAAATTGATTATACTTACTTTTTCCAAACCAAGCTATTCTAAATGTGAATATTTCATCACTTTATTAGCCTTTTTCATGCCACTACTTTTCTCTAAGGTGGGGGGCATCAGTGTACTGTAAATAAAAATTAATGCCAAATAATCATGAAGTCAATGTAGGATTATGGAAAACTTAAATCATTTTACTTATATCTTTATTATAACTTAAAAAACATATATCAGCAGTATTTCGTTTTGTTTTGTACCACTCATTTATATTAACAACTTTATTATAAATAAAATTTGATGTCAAAACAGCTATGTAAGTTTGTAGTTAACTTGGTTTTTGAATTAAGTTAAGTATTTGTTATGTTAGAACAGTTAAGCTCCGTATGTTATAGTTTGTACAACAGTTATTTATTACTAAGATTTACTTACACTTGAAGTAAGGTTATATTGCAAACATTTATAATAGGTTCCTTGTTTGAGTGGCACAGCGGTATGTCTGCGGACTTACAATGCTAGAAACTGGGTTTCGATACTCGTGGTGGGCGGAGTACAGATAGCCCATTGTGTAGTTTTGTGCATAACTATGAACAAACAAACTGTTTGAGAAGTATTGGATTATTTAATTACAATTACATTTTTTTTTTTACCTGAAAGTATTTTATGATTAAAAAAGTATATTAGCTCACAATGCTAATAGAAAATAAAAACCATATTGAGATGCAGCTGAAAACTGTAGTTTCAAACTATATCAGTTGTCACGGTAAAAGAGCTTTTTATGTTCTAAAGTAAAGAAAGATTGTTTTTACTTTGTCTATTAAATGTTTTTATCTATTTGCTTAAACAGATGAAATAAATGTCTATAATAAGATTAATTACTAGATGTAGATAAAAGTTATGCTAGTAAATATTATAAGTTTTAAGGTCAAAACATTGAAAAGAATTCCTTGTTGATGCACACAGTTTATATTACAGATTTCTTGTGTTTAGAAGACAGTTTTAACTGTGGTTCAAGTTCCATATTTTATAGTTATATATATGTATAATTTAGTTTTGATTATATATCTGTGATCATTGGAAAAGCAAAACTTGGTACTGAAACAGTTGAGTATTCTTTAGTTGAGATATTCTGTATAGTACATGACTGCTTTCACATCTAAACACTTTCTTCTTGCATCTAATCTAAAAGAAAGATGTAATCATAAACATTTATTTAAATAAGGAATTTCCTTACCTACTTTCATTTACAATTTTACGTAATTGAATAAAAAGGTCTTGAAATCAAGTCATCTAAGACAATTCATGAAAATTGTGATTACACATTGCTTTTAAAATAATTAGAGTAAATTTTAATGCCAAAGTATTTTTATACTTTTAGTTTGCATTAGTCAATAGTGTTTGCAGTTTTTTTTTATGAATAAATTAAGTTTTTGTTTAAAATTAGTCAAGTATTTTTTTAAAATTGTGTGTAGCATTCTGTTATGGTTATGCATTTCTTAAAAAATGAAATGGGTTTTGATGCCATTGAACAAATAGTTTTATTTTAAATAGTTGGAATTAAATTTTGTTTAAATTTTAAATACATCAAAAATAAATTAGGAATAATATTTTATCTTAATAAACCAAAAGTAAACTTTCTATTTTTTATTTTTTAAATTAATATTTGAAACAACCGTGTTCTAATTTTGTTTTATAGAAATTAATAATGGTTTGGAACACTTTGATGAATGCTCAGACTATTTCCTTCCAATGACTCATTCTAGGTAAGTTAACTTCTTGTAGCAGTTGAGTTTTGTTAAATATATCATTAAATCCCATTGAACAGAATCTTGCTATGTTAATCATAAACTTGTGGTATTCAAATATCGTATGTTTCACTAGCATAATAGATATATCATACAAAATGGTTAACCTTTTTTTAGCATTTTTATGTAGGACATAGTAACACTAGTCAGAGTCAACGTTCTGACTTAACTTTGTGTTATTTTTTGTACCCAGATTTAGTCAAAGAGGCTTTCAGAATATTTCTATTGTGTTGTACATTGCTTTATGTATGTGGGACTGCTTTACAACTATCACATGAGCAAAGATGCCTCTTGATACTAGTTATATATCTTTGTTATTGGTCAGCTACAGAGAGAATGTTGATTATGAGAGTACCTTTGGTTTATTCATTCCAATTCATATCTATCATGCAGAGAACCAAAAGCTGCTGATCCTGTGAAATATATATTTTCTTTTAATCAATGTGACAAACATATATCAGGTTATTTTGAAGTAAAATTATTTTAATTTTTATCTTATTGAAAACAGTTTATCTCCAATAAATTGAATAAGGAATTTAGTATTAAAACTATAATAGGCCTAATACAAATGTCTTAATGACAGGTATAATTAGAAATACAGTTTACCTCATTATTCACTTTTAATATTCTCACTAGTTTATTCAACTTTTAATTATAGTTAGTCCTTTTACTAAATGATCGGCCTGTATTTTCATCACTGTTGTTCTTTTGTGTGGCAAATAATGTTTTATGTTTGTTCAATTTTTACACTGTGTCTTTTCTCATTCATTCCTACTTTAAAAAGTCACTTTACTTGTCCTTCCAAGTTCTAGATTTATGAATCTCTTATTGTTGTAAAATGTTGGGTAACTATGAACTTGGTTCATCCTGAACTGTGGCTTGAAATACCACACACACACACACACACACACACACACACTATTTTATTTCCATTCTTTTCATATAATTATATATGTTATATAGTCTGTTTTCAGTTTCATAAATGAAAATAGTTTCTGTACCAACTATTTGTATTTACATCTCTAACCACAAACCAGAAGGATGAATATTTCTTCTATTTTAACATCATTACGACCAATGAGCAGCTTCCAGGTCAAGAGCATGCCAGGTCAATACCATTTCAAAATTTAAGATAAAATAATAATTCTTACCCTGTTTCACCAACTTGCAACTCAAAAATATTTTAGAATTGATATTTTCTCATTCTGTAACATTTATTTAGTGTAATTCACAAAGAAAAAATGTCCAAATGTATGTTTTTATACAGCTTCAAGGAGTCTTAACTATAAACAAACACACTTATAAGACATTCTGTAGAATTTTTCTGCCTATCCTAAAGTATAGGTTTCTATTTGCCAAGAAAATGTGTATTTTGATTGGGGGGGGGGGACAATTTACTTCTGTACAAGACAGAAAAAATAAATAAAACAATGCTTATAAATAGCTTTTTTGCATACCAGTCCTGCTGGATGCTAAAATAATTACTTAGTGCCCTACACTAACATATTAACCATACAGAAGCTTGATTATTTGACAGGGAGGATGCTGAAAAGTAAAAACTAAAGCTAAGCTCTCATGATTTGTTGTTTTTTAATTAAAGGCCCAATTAGGATTCTTCTTAATTTCTTAAAAAATATTTTCATTATTTTCAAATTATTTTGCAAACACAATAGTCAGCTTGGATCAATTTACTTAGATTGTGGTAATTTTATACTAAAATGAGGCTTGTGTTTTTTGTCCAGTTGCTGTAGTGCTGAGCCAATTGTAAAAAGTAGGCACGAGCGGATAAGTAGCTAATAAATTAGTAGGCCTACTTATTAACTTGGAAAATTGCAAAATGGAACAATTGAAGTAGGATTGATTACTGTTAAGCAAAATACCCAACTTTGCTATCTTAAAAAAATATTAGGTTAAAAATATAAGAAGCATCTGGCTTACTTAATTAGATTTTATAACTTTTGTTCTCAATGACTGTAGTTAAAAATATTAGTATTCGTTTTCATTTTTTATAAATATTTAATTAATTCTGAGATTTATTTTGAGATTACAGTAGTTAACTTGGATTAATTTGCTTAGTTTGTGCAGTTACATACCAAGTTGCTGAGACTAGGCTTGGTTTGTGTTTGTTTGTCCTGTTACTATAGTGTTGAGTAGAGATCAGTAATTTTGATTTCCAGTGTTTTATACACTTATATACATTGAGAACATGATGTCAAAAAATGATATATAATGAAAAGAATGATTAAATAAAGTAAAAATGAATTAATTAAAAAATAACATCTTTTTGAAAAAAGTAGTTTGCTGCTGACTGGTGGTCAATGGTTAAAAAATAAGAGAAATGCCATGCTACATGGACTGTACACTGACAAATGGGATGCAACAGGACCCCATACTTGAAGGAATAAGAGTCTGTACTTTGGCTGGGGCTTTAAGCTTCTCTAGCAATGTAATTATAACCATGACTAAAGTACACTTATTCAGCATTAAGTAGTAGGTTGGCTGGTATCATCAGTATATGTTTTATGTTTCCACATAAGCTAGTTGTTGAATAGATTCTATAGTTTATAGACAGGTCACCCTCAACAGTTGTAAATCAGTGTATCTGTGGCACAAAAAAAATCAAGAATTAGACCAGGGAAATGAAGTTTGATCTATGATCAGAGCTGCAGTCAATCATTTTTGTACCCTGGGCATGTTTCACAAACTGCACCCCTCCCCCCTTTTCATCATGGCCCATGCATGTCGGTTGGGGTTAGACGGTCGTCGGTCTGTGAAGGTTCCATATAATTTAGGATTTTCTCGGCACACATCCTTGCAGAACAAATTTGTTAATCATGGTCGCTATTCCATCAAAATCAAGTGTTTTCATAACATAGGATAAATATATTTTAAAGATGATTACTAGAACATAAATGAATTACCGAACAAATCAATGTTCCACGTGTTATTGCAATGATAGATACAGTAAAAACCAGATTACCATGTCGAGAATGCTTCCTGTAATGTTTGTAGCCAGTAGATGTCCCAGAACATTGGATATCTCTAGAGCCCTATTTGTCTTTTTTCATGAAGACATATAGATATTACAAAAGAAGCATGTAACTAAATGAGTTGGTAAATACCACAACACTAGAAAATATAAAAATAATTGATATATATTATAACTTAAGAACGGGACGACATAGTTTGAAGAATAAGAAGTGATGGCGGGACTTAAGTACCATATCATACTAAATAGAGCAAGATATCTTGCTCATTTCAGATGCTAAGTTTAAACATTAAGTTTCTACTTATCCTCCAGTCTGTATAGTTCTGCATAAATTTTGGAATAACAGGCTTAGTGCTCGAACTGCACCCCCCCTTCTAGCTGCTCCCTGGGCAACTTCCCCCTCCTGCTCTACCCTAGCTACTGCTCTGTCTATGATTATTAAGTAACGTGACCTTTCCATTTTAAGCAATGCTAATGTAAGTCTGTGTACTAAATTTATTGTGCATTATACTCTGTTTTATATGTTATATTGATATTCTCATATTCTTTTCAATTTGCACAAATTAAAAATTTTTTATCCTTAAATTGTAGTACATTTTGATGATACTAACGTATCAGTGCTACTAATGAAGAATATATAAGTTAAGTTTGTTTTTTATCAAGTATTTAAGTCTAATTTCTAAAGAATGCCGAGATTTTTCCAGGATTTAAACACAATCCTGATTATTATTTTTTCCATAACATTAAATCAGTGGATCAGGTGAAATCTCCCAAGAAATCTTGGATGGGCAGGTAAGATTCCAAGGTTGTCTGAAACGCAAAACATTGCTCAAAGAAGGCAAGAAACCAGCTGTAAGTCAAGTTTTATAATAACATTTTTCTGTTCTTTGTAGAATTATAACTACTTGCTTAGTAGGATTTTTTACTTAGTGTTATATTTCTTCTTATAAGAAATACCATTTACATGTGTAAAATTACAAAAGCAAAAAAGTAAAAGGCATGCATTGGTACTATATGGTCAACTAAGTTTCTAATTATTTATTAGTTTGTTTGTATTAGATACTAATTATTGACTAGTTAAAATATCCTGCATTTCAGTTGCTAATGAGATGCTGTCTTCAGGGAAGTCCTAAAAAGGACCATTTTTGGGTGGTAGTGACTGGGATTCAATGTTTTAATGTTCTTGCTTATTGTTGATGTTTTTTATTTTCTTCTTTATCAAGTGTTCAGGATATCCATTGTCAAGGACAATTGTAGTGATTTGTTATAAATCTTGTTCATTCTGGAAATTAGGCAGTCTATACCACCTGTCTGTACACTGTTAGTGATTTGATTAATTGTCAAGGTATATACCAGTATATGTGTGTTCCTATAAACTCCTGTGTAAGTTAAGTATTTTGGTAACCATCATATCTAGGAAATTGACCTCGTAATAATTGTGAACTTTGATTTTACAGTATTAAAGAGAGACTTTGTAACTTGCATAATTTGAAAATGAGCTTAGAAGGCATACGTATTAATCAATCAATTGGGTGATACAGTATGACAAATATTTATTTCTATTGATGTATAAGTTAATGAGCCCAACTAATGTATTTTGTACCAAAACAAAATGTCTTTGCCTATGTTGCTTATGCAAAACCACTGTTTGGGAGAAACAAAGGCAATAAAACCAAAACACATTTTTGCATTAGTATGAAAAAATTTCTTAACATTTTAATGTCAATTCTTAGAAGCTAGCAGCCTAATTAAACCTTATATAAAATATATTTTATGGAACATAACTCAGCAGTAGAAACGTAAGTGCAAGTAAAAATTTTGCCTGATTATTTATTGCATTTAGACATTATTCTAGATCATCTTTTTCATCAGATTTTTATTCTTTAATATTTGTTGCAAAAATGACTTGTGTCTCATATAGATAAAATTATTAATGAAAACTAAACCTAAATGTTGTATTTTCATACAAAATTGAATATGATGTGTAGCAGCATTGTTGTCATTTACTCTTTTCTTGTTCAGAAAGTCCTAACTAATTGTGTAGTCAGTTTTCCAAGTGCTAGATTGAAGTCAAGGGACATATTTCTCAGAAGAGCTCACTTAGTTTTGATTGTTATGGTGGTGATAGTTACTTGATTACGTCGGAATTGTACAATCTCAACATATTTCAGTATTTCCTAAAACCAGTTTGTTCACTGTGGAAAACAGTATTATTCAGAATTAGCAAAAAAAAAAAGATTTGGGTGTTGTAAATATGGAATCTATTTAGTGGTACTTCATGATGAGTTCTTTAGCAGATCATTTCTTTATTTTGTAAGTTAAAGTTATATATCTTATTAGAATTTTAAGAAAAATAGTAAGTAACAGCTTTAACATTGGTTTAAAATATAAAGCAGATGTTCTCAATCTGTGGTTTATGAAAGTTTCCAAAGAAGTTCAAAAAATATAAATCTCTTTCGAGATTTTTTTTAAGTAAATGATAAAATAATTAAAGAGAGTCTTTTCACTTTCTCAACCTCTTTATTGTCTATTTCTGCAACGGGGAAGGCATTAATTATTTAGTTGATTTTTGATTTTCACACAAAAACTACACAGTGGCTATTTAGGCTGTAAACTAGAGTGGAGACAGTTAATCAACACCACCATCTTTTGTATGACTGAATAATGAGATTTGACTGTCACTGTTATAACACATCCACAGCCCCTAAGTATAGTGTGTGTGTTTTTTTTTGGAGCAGAACACATATCATGAGTCCTCAGATTCACAGTCTAAACACACTGATCAGTAGGTCATGCCCAACCCTACTTTTTAGTATTCTACATGTTATATGATTGAGTTTTTTTCAAGTTATGTAATTTAAAAAGAAAATGTATATACAGAATTATTGTACTAGCATTGAGTGTTTAGAATTGTCTTTATTCTCTGTTGATTTTTACTTGTATGACAAATAGGGGGGTCCTGGACTGATTGAGAACCCCTGAAATTTTAAAGCCTTCTATTCTGCCGAAATATAACCAGATAGCCTTGAACTATGTTAGTGTTTAAACTACACTATATATATACGTGTGTATGTGAAATATCTTTCACAAGCAAAAGTACCCATCCCCCAGTAACAGAAGAAGTTTAAGTTAATCTATCAATTTAAATTATTTCATGGGGTTTAAAAAGGTTAATTGTTTTGCACTCTTGGTTTAACTCAGAGCCTAAGCTCTTAGCTACTTATACCACCCACCGCTAAAAGTAATTGTTGAGCATTTCAGTCATGCTAAGAGCCACTCAACAATAACGTGAGGTTAATCTACATTTGTATTCTAAGTTACGTCACATTTTGAAATGTGAATGATGGTGTGATTAATTCCTAACAATTTAGTATAGAATATCCTGCTTGTGAAATACAATTTGGCATCAACATTATTCATATCTATCCATCATTTCAAAAGTGAATGTTGAGTTTTGCCTGTGTGCACAGCTTTTCAAATGCAGCACAGAAAGCAGCTGATTTAAACATGAGACAGACGAACAATCAAATGGGCACCACAGTTTGCAATATATTTTTCGTTACCAGTCCTTGTCATCATCATTAATTCAAAATGGAAAATGTCTATGGACATAGCTCCCAAACTTGTTGGGGATATTCCATCTATCAGACAAAATCCAAATGCAGATGTCAAAATAGTCAGCAGCTATAGAGAATCAGTTAAGGGTTAGGAGTTGAGTGCTTGAACCCACAATATCTCAACTCCTAGTGCCTTTCACTGTCTGCACTCACCCTGAATATGTAGATATAAAAATAACCTTAAAGTAGAAATAAACCACCCTAAATTTCTACATTTGTGAAACTCCAAACCTCCACCCTTTTAAATATTATAAGGTGGTGTGCAATAAAGCAAATCATCACAACAATTCAGCACAGTTGTGTATGCATTAAGAATTGTAACATTGTGCTCAATTGCAAACGTTTTCAACATGGTGCTGCCAATTTGGAAAATAAAATTAATAAGTTGGCACTCCTTTGATATTTTTATTGGACCTTTAGTGAGTAAAACTTCAAGTTGTTTACAAGATCTACGTAATTATTCTACAACTGATACATTCGACAGTGTACATGCTTGATAAATTAAATCAATCGACATAAGTGATTTTGTAAGGGCTGTTAAAAACTCCTTACTTCTGGGTGAACAAAATATAAAAGTTGTTCGAAGCATATTCTGTTTTTAAATTTCACTCTGGATTTTGCATTGTATTTATTTGAAGAAAATTACCCGTAACTAAAAACAATTTTTGTTTGCTCTCAAACCCTATTTTTAAATGTGCAATAAAAACAGAAAGTTATGTTTATCTAAAATCATAGTGTTTGCAGTAAGGAAAATGTTAGACCAATAACTTATTTTTATTTACAGACAAGTTTCAGTGCTTCAAAGTTCAAAGTAATAATTAGAATACATTTTCAGGTTTCATCATGGATGAGGTATTGGGTAAGCTTGTGGGGCACATCTTTAATTTATTTTTCTCCAAAAACCCTGAGAGGACATGAGAGAGCAGATGTAAGTCTCTAATTATATTTTTTTTATTGTTACTTTTTTATAAAATTGGGTATTTTCTAGAAGCACTGTTATGTACGAAGCAAGCTTTTAAAGATTGTAGGCTTAAAACATATATATATTTTTATAAAATTAATTCTCACATTCACCATTAATTATAAATTATTGTTTGGTTTTGTTGTCATCATTAATCAGTATGGAGGATAACATGAACATTATTGTTTTATTTTATAATTATTACTGTTTCATAGATGAATAATTAATGCTAGTCTGAGATTAGTAAACAATATGACAGACCACAAGGTAGTTGTCTGATGGATCAGTACAATTTATCAAGCAAACACTACCTGATGTGATATAAAGTACATGTTTTTTTATTATATGTAGTTTTAACCACACATTGCATTAAAATATACATGTTTAAACGAATCTGCCTCCCCTTAACAAGTACCAAAGTAATAGAGGAATGTATATGATGCCTGAAAAGCAGAAACCGAGAAACACTATTTATTATTAACTGCTTGCTTAATGGGTAGGCCTATGTGAAATCACTAGCTGCTAATAAATGTGACACCTTGGGATCAGATATTTCATTTTTATTTTCAAGAATGTTATGGGGGAGTAAGGTCATTCCATATATTTAGTTTCTAGGTGTATTCAAACATCTGCTTTTTAATATGAGTAGAAATGATAATTGCTAAATATGTGAAGAAATGTGAGTTTGATAGGCTGCTTTGGAGCTTATTGTTTCCTAGTTTAAGGTTTTGGTATTTAATATCCATGTGAAAGATTTTAATTTTTCTTTTGGTAAAGTACGGAGCTTAGAAAGTGAAATAGAAATAAGAAACAATGTGTTTGTATATTTTTGTTGTTAAACACAAGATTGTGCAACAGGGTATTGAAGTTTAGCCTTCAAGCTTACAACTAAGCTACTGGGTGAGTATATGTATATGCATTTAAAAGTTTTCTTTTAGTTTGGACATGAAAACCTTATTAAAAAGCCATTTGCAAAGGAAACTTAGCTGTAGGCTCTGCAGGGCTATTGTAAGGACACATGGTCATTGGATAGAGAATGACCAGACTTGGCATCTTTGACTGTAATGATTCCCCAAAATCATTTTAATGTAACATACTCAATCCCTGTACTTTATAGTATTACTCAGATTTAATTCTTTTTCAATGCATGTAGTTTTTCAATGTATTTCTGATATAGAATGTTGGGTTAGTAGTTCACAAAACTTGTTCTTCTCTAAAATAAATGAAATTAAAAACCTAGTGTGTTCAGTGAGAAGAAAATGACAGTTGCTAAGAAGACATATAAATCTTTGTTGCATATGTTATTGTCAAGAATAGATTTCTAGTTAAGGAAAAACGAAAGTATCAATTATCATACTTCAATGTGTGAATGTTTCTGAGAAAAATGCTATTATTTTATTTCTAATCTTTTGTAATTTTCATAGTTCAAAACTACTTCTAACAAAATGGCTTCTATTGTGGGCTGGATGGTTGTTTGGAGTGAAAATCCTAATCAGTCTGACACCTTCCAGTTAAGTGATCCATTGAAAGGAAATGTGTACAAGTTTCGAGCTGCTACCCAAGCCAAAGTTCTTGAGTGGTGCCATCACCTTCAGGAAGCCATGAGACAATATCAACAGCAAGTAGGATGGATTTTCAATGTTCTAAACAAACAATTACACTAACTGAAAATGTATAGCTTTTCAGAAGAAACTAAGCCACATGGAATAGTTTGAGACATTGCATAAAGATTAGATTATTTTCCATCAAAACAGTTAACTTTAACTTAGATTAACTGGACACTTCATTTATTGTTAAAGAGGGAAAGAAGGGATGTATTATGGCATTGTTTTTAGATTTATGAGAGAGAATTCAATTTTTCAGTCTCTTCATAGTAGTAATAGCTACTGACTGGTACATTTTATGTTTCATTATACTGTTCTTACAGATATGTGACTATTATGGGCTGGAATGCCAGTATTGGGAGATAAGTTTGTACTTGTCACCTTCAGTTAACCCTTTGTTGTAAACTGTTTTATTATATTGTTTTTATGGTTTATTAGGATCAGCTACCTTTCTAGAACTGGTTGTATACGGTGAGATTTTGTGGGCTTGAACACGTATCTTCCAATACTTTTTTTATTGTTCATTTACCCTTGTTTCTATAACTTCAAATGTTAGTGAGCAAATAAAGGAATGTATTAAGGTACATATCACCATTCTACTTCAGTATTATGTCTTTTATACATTACTTATATATATAAATATATATATATATATACTGAGTTTTTTAATTTGATGTTTTATAGCCTCCAGCAAATTTGATGACATTTGAATAAAAAAGTGAAAGACTGGGACAAAGATTTATCACAGTGCAGCCCTTGGATCTCCAGTGGATATGTTATAAGGAACACCACTACAACTCAATCGTAAGAAGTGATGTATTCGACGGAAAAATCCAAGATTTGAAAAATGTGTATAACAGAAGAAAGAAACAGTTTTTGTCATGTATCTTTCTTTCTTGTTAAAGCACAACACAAACAACCAAAGTAAATTATGTGCTGAGAGTGAGAGTATCATAGGGGAGTGTGACTACATTAAAGACTGGAAAACCACATTAATATTGAAGTTAAGTTACTACTAAAAGTAATTTTGTAGAGTCAGAAACCAAACATTTGGGGTAGATATACAACCATCATAAATATGTTGCTTTGATCTTTATCATGTTAATTTTCTCTGTCTTTTTTTGTATTCAACTTCATTCCAAAAAAAAAACTTAATAATTAAAAAATATAAAGTGGAATTAACTGCAGGAAATTATATAAAGCTAGAAAAGTCATTTAATGTACATGTTTTTCTATTCTGCCCTTTCATTTGTAAGCACTTTCACCTTTTCAACTCCTTAAGTTCTCTTAACTACATTTGTCATTGTGAATTGCATTTTTCTACCTATAGCACCTTTTTTTGACTAGTTATTGTCCAAATTTGGATCACTCATACCTTGAACTAGCTACATTTGTGAAAAATGAGAGAAGTGAGAAATATGCTCTACAACTTGGAAAACTAAAATACCATTTTCATATATTAGCAATGGGTAATTTTTCCAAGTGAGTTAACTCTTTTTTTCAATGGTCTCAAACAATTTCTTTATATCTAAGAAGATATTAAGGAGATTTTGGAATTTTAAATTCCATCTTATATACACACTACTACCTGAAGCTCAAAAAAATGTCATCAAAGTGCCTAGGGCTAAAATGTTTTTGACAAATACACTAAATGTATTCAGAAAACTAACAAGAGTTCTCAAATTATTCTCTGTTTAGGCAAAAAAGCAATAACGTTATCTTGTTAGAAATATCATTGATTGTTTTAGTGTTAATGGAATTCTCTTGATGGACTTGTGAATCTGCAAAAAAGAGATGTTCTTATGTGGAAAACATAAACCATTATACACGAAGAATATCAAAGGCTAATGAAATTTTAGTCAGTTTGGTTTTTAAATAAATTAGTTATGAATTGTTAAATTTCACATTGATAAATGTGTGCTTTATTTTATGCAATAAAAACTTAAATTAATGATTAACAAATTTTTGTGACATAATTGTTTAAGTTGTTTTTTTTTAAAGTGTACTAGGATGAGCCTATGGACATAAAAATAAAAATTATTCTTATTTGCTTACTAGAGAAGATGAGTGGAACCATTCATAGTTTGTTATTTGATTCCTTCTGTGAGTTAAAATAATTAACAAAACTCAAAATAGCCACATGTTTTTAATGTAGAGCAATTAATTCAAGTTACATTATCCTAATACCACTACATGTTTCTGCTCTCAAAAAGAAAGGCAGAGGTCAGTACGTGCCTTAGTCGGCAGATATTGCTATAGAAATGTGGCATTATAGAAGTCCAAAAACTGAAATAAAAATAAATCTATGCCTTAAAATTTGCTTGTTGGCAGTTGTTAGTGTAATAGCCTAATGCCATTCAAGTGTAAATATAGATGTTGCCAGTTTGTGTCTTAAGATTATTTTGTTCACTGACATAATGCCATTCAATTGGGATAAGATATCCATTTATTATTCAAGTTTTCTTTACTGACAGTGATGCCAATAAATAGAATTAAAAGGGGAAAAAAAAAGACTGTTTTAAATATTTCTTTGTAGGCAGTTAGTGTTAGTTCAATGTGATGCCAATTAAGACATCACAATATTTGTATTGTTTTGGCATTTTGGATAATTTGTTTCAAACTTGTACTTAAAAATTATTGAAACAGTTATTTTCAGTATTTTTTATTGTTGTTTATAATTTTTTAGGATACAAAAATAACAATTTTTAAAAATATTATGAGTGACTCTAAGTGCAAAAAATCTGTAGTCAAATTCTACATTTTGTAATTAAAACATTTAGGAGATTAGATTAGTGTGTAAAGTGTTTTGTAAATGGGAAATGCTCAGTTATCTTGGATTTGACAAACATAATACATAAATGTTAGTTTCTTTACTTTTTAACTGGCTTTCAGTTGACACCTCTTGAAAGTTTTTTTTTGTGTTGCAATAAGATCTTGTTTGGTAAATTACGGTTGAGAAACCTGCTTTGAAATAAATGCGTAACAAAACAAAAATAAGGAGTTCCAGTAGTTTGAATAATCATTATTTGTGATACAGTGTAAAATTATATATTAAACCAGTCCAATATGGGTTAATTTTTGTATTAAAGGCTTGTGTACATGTCACTCAGCCAACTTAAAATCTTTCTACTTATGTGTTTCCTATGAAGTAATCAATGAACTTGGAAATATGGTTAAAAACTTGAATGGTTGTAATACTCGTAGTTCATAATGTAAACTATGCCAACGTTTGTTTGTACGTATGTCTGTGAAGACTGCTGAACAACTGGTTCATTCTTATCTTTCTTCCTGAAATAACACAGCAACTGTTTAATTGTTTTTGATTATGTCAAATCAAAGAAATTGTATAATGAGTCAAGTAACTAGCTGTTTTTATGTACTGTGTGTATACACATACAAACTGTTTATTATATGTAACATTAACAACGGTTTTGCTTCCTATGGCAACACATCATCAATAAAATATAAATATATTGAAAGACATATAATTTATACTGTTTTATACTTTATACCTAAAACATAGTAAATATCATGTATATCCATCGCAGTGAGAGGTTTTGCAATATAATAGTTTCCTTAAGCCTAAAAACCTCACTGTGGCTTAATTTAACTTTAAAATGGTACAACTGAAATCCTATTTAAAAGTATTTTAACACCCTGAATTATTTGAGAAGAGGTATAAAGCTTATGATGTAAAGTTAATCTTATAAACTTGAAAACGTTATAGTGAAATAGAAAAGTGTGTTGTCAGTGTAAACTGGTTAGGTCCAGATTGTATTAATTTAGGGGTGTTCAAAATAATGTTTAGATTACTTATTTTTTTAAGTGCAAAGGATTTAAAATTGTTGTATTCAAGACTAACTGTGTAATTCCTCACAAAAGGTTTACCTGTATATTTCCATTAAAGGAACTTTTGAATAAGATAGTTTGTCATAAACAAAAAATGAAGGTTCATTAAAACATCTGTTCTGTGCACCTAGTTACCCATGTCCATGAAAACAATTGTGGTATTTATACACCAGTTGTTATCTGGTAATTTTATTATGTAACTCAAAAATAATAAGAGAAAATTTAATGCAGATTTTTTCCTTTAATAATTTTTAATTACTTTTTACTGGTTTCAGCAAATTGCAATGCTTAATCATGAGATATTTCTTCTCACAAGTTAGATACTTTAGAAGAATAATGACAGTAGAACAGAATTTAAGCTATTCATTATATGTTCTTTGATTATGATTCTTTGGAGGCTGAGAGTGGCCCAGCAGTTAGCATGGCAAACTATGTATCTGAGTTTCTGCGGTTCGTGCCCCATTACCACCAGAAAAATAATTACACTTTGCACTTTTGGGTCATATATGTGTATTATAAGAGTAACAATCACATCCAACTATTCAATTATAGCAGTCCAAAGGTTGGTGGTGGTGGATGTTGTTGACTGGTTGGCTTCTCTTTAGTGTATCACTTCAAATTTAGAGATAGCTTTGCCCAAATTCAATGAATAAAATGAGTCTTTGGATTATAACTTAAAGTATGAGGTTAGAAGGAGTAAACTTGGGGGAGAGGTGCAACACTTACATCTCAGTTTGCTGCAACTTGTATATTGCGATAGAGGGTTTACACACACACACACACATTGATGATAAAAATTCAAAGAAAAAGAACAAGATGCAAATAAAGACTGGTTAGGAAATAACTGGAGATGAAAAGCTTGAATTAGAATAATTGGTGCAGACAGCAAGGGATAAAAAACTAGAGAAGTGTAGTTGTCAACCCTCAGTAGTAAGGATATCATAAATGATACAATACAGTGAATTTCTGTATAGAGTATTAATTAGTGTATACAATTACAAAATAATCCATTGTAAAATATCAATAAGTACAAAAATGAGGAATTCAGATTAATTTGTAGTGTTTGTTATGGCAGATTATTAGTTTAAGTGAATTAATACAGTTTTCCCCATTTATTGAATTGGATATTGAAGTCAACATTTCAGAGATGTCTGGTTAGCCTAAAATTAGATCTATGTTGCACATTTCAGTGTAGTGTAATAATTTCAATGTTTACTCCTGAGAAAATATTTCCGGTAAATCTTCAGTTGTAAGAAATAACTAGATCAAATATCCGTTCTTTTGGGAAACATCTCAGTAGAAACCTTTTATTTATATATATTTTTCATCGGTAACTACATCCTCGGTTTTCAATAATGTGTATTAAAACAATACCCGAAAAGACAAACATTCTAATTGATGCATACATACTTTTTTCAGCTCCATCTTTCATTTGTTTGGTATTTTTTGCTCAGGTTTTATCAGCAGTGAGTATGTAATTAAAATGCTATACAAAATAGGTACTAGTGTTGAATGTTTACCAGACTGCATCTGCCCAGAGTTTTGTGCATTTCAGTGAAGATTCAATTCTAATACTATTTACTGAGACAAATTAAAATTAAAACTTTTTTTTTTTAAGTACCGTAATTAAGAAAAGAATTAAAGAACATGGTTTTAGTAGTTGAACATAGGGGGGAGAAATAGAAAAATACC
>NW_013667697.1:92032-93121 GCF_000517525.1 Limulus polyphemus
TTAGTTATGATTTACATAGTAAAAATCCAGTGTGGTTGGGTTATAACCATCATGTTACCTTATAATTTTCTAAACCATCGCAGCCTATATTAACATAAGATTTGATTGAAATTGCTCTTTTCAGATTTTTGTTTAAATTTCCTAATGGTTTGAAATTATTTAATTTGCATGGTTATCTTAAATAGTAGATTCAAACTGTTCTAAGAGCGTTTTGGAACATATTTCGAAAATTATTATAACCAAAAAAAAACATCAAGAAAATAATTTTGATAAAATTGGCTTCCATAAAATTACCACTTTTGAGTAAATTATAAGATCAATCTGATAATTATTTAAGAATTTTTACATTAAAATACACAGATCGAAACATGAAGATAACGACATGATGATTGCTTGTTAAAAGTAAAAAACCGATTAAGATAAACCCGCTTATATGAAACCATATTTAAAAGAGAGAGAAAAATAATAATTTTGAACTTTTAAGTAAGTTAAGGTTTATTTTCCAGGCCTGTACTGAGATCTATTAGTTTGACGATTACGTGAAGGGGGTGGAACTTGGTTTGAGCTTCCAGAATCTAAACTCTGATAATTTTGTCTTGGAGGGGCTTGCGGTAGAGGCTCCTCATCTTCATATTCGGGTGCTTCTGTTGGTTTTGGCTCACTAAAACACGTTGTAAAAAATATCAAATATTATTATGCATTAAAAACTCTTTAACCCCCCAGCTTAAACCCTTATAATACACGTAATAAAACGAAATTGTCTATTTTAATATCTAAGATTATCTGAACTGTAGAAGATGTACACCTTCAATCCTTGAGTGATCTGGTGAAACAAACTGATGGTATCTAAAGCCCAACAAACATGGTTGTATGTACAGTCATCTGAGGAGATTAAATTGAGGTTGGAACTAGCTAGGATAAAATAAAAACGTCCCCTAAATGCCTTGTCTACAGTAATATATACACAGCGGGGTCACAAGTAAATAGACACCTAATTTTTCGTCATTTAACTGATTTTTGCTAACTAATTTCACAGAGCACTATATACATGAAAATGGTCCGCACACTAATTATCTTGTGCTACAACAT
>NW_013667697.1:93936-109422 GCF_000517525.1 Limulus polyphemus
ATGTTGTAGCACAAGATAATTAGTGTGCGGACCATTTTCATGTATATAGTGCTCTGTGAAATTAGTTAGCAAAAATCAGTTAAATGACGAAAAATTAGGTGTCTATTTACTTGTGACCACTCAGTGTATATTTCTCATTTATAAACTCTTTAAATTATTCTAAGTTCTGATTTGGAACATTTTAAATCCGACTGAGGTCGTGTTAAATTCAGTCTGAGGTGTTCCTTTTTTGTAGCTTGACCAGTCAAGAAATGTTTCTACAATTCCACTGGATATTTGCATTGTGTCATAATCTTGTGTATGGAGGATACCTTGAGACTTTTACTTAAAGCGGGAATTTTTCCACAATGCGATGCTATTTTTCTGATTGGTCAGCTACAAAGAACGTGTAATGTTAATGGAATTTTAATGCTTTAACTTGAGATTTGCTACAAGTTCCAAGAAATAGAGCCCACTTTTCTGAAACAAAGTTAGTTGTGGAAGTTTCTTCGTTGTTTCACTAATCGTATGTGTTGCACTGTAACTCTTCAGATTCATTTACATTAACCTTGTTTTACAATAGTCATTCTTTTTCGAAAATCACTTGCACTTTTTTTCTCTTTTGTAACAAATTGTTTTGTTGTTTTTTTCTATTCTGCTGCATGCTTTGTTGTTGTTGTTGTTGCAGAGATCGAGTGACTGCGGGGTGCGTTTTTCATGAATTACCACACCCCAAACCGCAGCAGCTAAGCGACACTTACATACCGTTTCTGAGCCTTAACATCAAGAACGATATGATCGTGTTATACGTTGTAAAAAGAGAATAAAGAACGGACATAATAACGTCTCGTTGTATTAATTTATAAGTTTATCTCATTTACTAAGTTTATACATACTCTTTTAGCTATTTGTTGCTATTTATTCCTATTTATCAATTGAGTTTTTCTAAATTTTTAACGTTCCTCTATTAATAAGTAAAGCTGATTAAATATTTTATTTAAAAGTTATTGGTAATGATTCTAACTTAAAACTATGAATACAATTTTTTCTTTCATTTGAACGAGATTGTATACCGTTCTCTCCTACGTTCCTTTAAAAACAAGCAAATGTATCTAAAATGTGATAGAAGAACAGTTACTGAATACACAGCACTTGTCGTGTGTACTATATTCCCCATCGTATTATACGACAGAACTTAAATGTTACTTCACATTACACCTGCCTCCCACAGGCACAGCGGTATGTCTGCGGAAATTAAAACGCTAGAATCCGGGTTTCGACACTCGTGGTGGGCAGAGCACAGATAGCCCACTGAATAAATAGAGTTGTTTAAACATTTGTTTAACAACAAGTGAAAGCTTGGAATGGTATATTCTTTCATTGGGGTGTGTGTCTGAGATAGCCCATTGTGTTGCTTTGTACTTAACTTATAAATAAGCAAACACACATCACATCAAAGTGATATCTAATGAACACTTTGATAAAATTCCATGCACTAGTCTGAAAACTCCATCGTTAGCCTGACAGTGGAAAAAGAGAACACTCATTGAAAATATGAATCAATATAATAGGTTTGTATCTTTAACAAATGACATAGTATTAGATAACTTACCAGCCCGGAACAGTCTCGGCCAGTTTGCAACTGAGAAAGTCGGGATCGAAAGCGAGACCGGCTGCACATCGTTGCATGTAGGGGTAACCTCCACTGCACAAGATGTATCTGGAACAGCTCTTTTCAATAGCGATTGGCCCGTTGGGAATTTTTTTACAGGTGGCTACATAGAAATATATAAAACATTGCTTTTCATTTAATTTAAACTTTTAAACCATTATTGCTGTCAGGTAATACCAAAAAACTAAAGTTGCTGAGATTATTGTTATATAAAAAAAAGTTTTAAGATTAATATATATATATATATTATTAAATAGTCAACATAAATTGTAAATGTATCTTTTTTTTAATAGTACCGAAATGTGGTTAGTATAAGATTCTAATTAAACGACGTAAAAGTTTCAACGTATGACATTATAATTTTATATTAATCAGCTTATGATTAGGAGGGAGGTATGCAATGACTCAGCTATTAAATAATTTCGTTGCCTAATAATTCCAAAACTATTGTACAAAATTTGTAAGGATACCCATTTCTCGCATACAAGGACGTTTAATTCTCTAATCAACACAATAAGTTCGAATAAACTAAAACGTCTGACCAATCTTTTGTCGATTTTCATTGTATTGAGTAACAATATATTTAAATTCCATGACGACTCCAGGTAGAAGCAATCAATGTTGTTACAATATTTGAAGTGCAACCTTTATGATATAACTTTGAAATACTTCAAATAGAAATGAATTTATTTCTTAATTTTTTTTTCTAATCTTATATTTATAACAAGAACTTGAAGACATTTTTAAGGCCTTGTAGAATTAAGTTATATGACAGAAGAATTACTTCATTCAGTATATATTATAAAAAAAATTATTTAACCAGCTATATAACCACTTAAAGGTTTTTTTCAGCACATCTTCTACAACATTTTAAGACGGTAACTTACTTGAAAAATAATTATTGAAAGCAATTATAAACATAATGTTCGTGAAACCAAAAATACACAAAATGTGTAAACTCGAAACGACCCTAGCGTTGTCTAGAAAGACGTATTTTAAGGACTTTATATTCGGATTTCGGAGTTGTTTTCGAATATTAACTCTAACGTATTCAGAAAATTCAATGCTTAATCAACTTTTTTCCACCGGTGGGACAGGAAAAATTCGGGGTTCAATTCCCTGCTGTGGAAACAGTAAATACCCCAAATTGGCTTTGCTCTAAAACAAACAAACGAATAAAGTTTTTTTTTTTTTTGTAAAGAAGTTTCATAAGTATTCAGGGTGTTCCCTAGTGAGCCAGTCGTAAGTTTACGGACTTCCAATGATTTGAGCAGTACGTAGATAGTCTATTGTGTAGCTTTGCGCTAAAACAAGTATATACATATTCTTAAACAAGCGATTCGCTTTTGCTTTTCTTTAATGCTTGTTTGTTGTCTTACTAACTCTGCTTTTCCATATATGTTTACTCCCTGCTAGCTTAGAATTTAAGGGAAAATGACCCAAAAATTAATTTTCAAATGGAAATCAAAATATTCTTCCTAGTGAAATAATATTACCAATTTTAAAGAAATGTTACTAATTTTTGAATAAATAAACAATACTTAACTGCGTTATTAATCTAAATGATCTTTCACTGACTCGGCAATATGCATCAGGGCTTATAACAGTGAATTTCAAAGTTTAATCCCTGTGTTGGGTACAGAGTAGATAGCCCATTATGCAGTTTTCCGTGCAAACATAAGCAAGTAATCTAAATGTGCCTAGGCAAGGTTTTGATTTTCTTTAATATTCTTTTGTTGTTTTAGTAACTATGATTTTTCATGTTTGTTTGTCCCCCGCTAGCAGCTTATTTTCAAAAAAACAGATATTAGATCAAACATAGCAGCACCAAATATACATTATTGAATCTTGTTTAAATTTTACTTACGGTGTTGCTGACAGCCTTGAACGTTTTCAGGCCAATCACAGGATTCGCTCTTTGTGTTGTAAAGAAGTGAGTATCCACACTTGTGGTTGGTAGACGTTCCGTTCCAACACTCCAAGTAACTTGTACAGCTAGTTTTGTGAGGGAATCGTCCCCATAACCAATCACAATTCTCCGTCTGGATAGGTGATTCTGTAAGTAATATAATAAGAATTATAGTTAAGGCTAAAACAGTTTTATACAGTTATATTTGAAAACACGAGATTCCATAAGAAAAAAAAGTAGACGGTGTACGAAAAAGAAATTTATCTTTCTGGTGGAAAACGTATGCCTTTTTTACAGTCAGGATTTCCCCCAATCCCATGGGGACCGATGTTTTACACTATTTTTGCTTTATAACTCAGTCAAAAATGATTGGATTTTCATGAAACTTGGTGGCCATACGTAGAATATTATTCCCCATTGCCCTGCTAAAAATGGTTAGTGTTTGTTGATAACGACGGACATTGGACACATTTTCTTATTTTTTGAGAGCCTAATATGATTAATGTTGCGGTGGCGGAGGTATGCACTCTACTGAGTAATTCACTAGTTTCCGACACAAAAAAGAAACAAAAGCTTTGTTTTTCTAAATTTAACTATAAGTAAAGTGTAAATTCCTGTTTATTTCTGGTTTTATAAGATTATTGGCCAATTTAGATAGTGCTAATTATTCTGAATACTCTTTGAATTATTGAGACATTCTAAGAAAAGTTGCGTGGGTTAATTACCTACGCCACCGAAGTGGATGGAGGTTATGTTTTCGCCCCTGTGTGTGTGTGTGTGTTTGTCAGCAAGATTTCTCGAAAATGGCTAAATGGATTTGGACAAAAGTTGGTATACATTTGAACTAAAACCCAATTTAGAAGTGACTAGTTTTTGGAGGGTAAAGGTCACGAAAAAAAAAAATTTCGCGCAAAGCTACACGAGGGCTAACTGCATTAGCCATCCCTAATTTAGTAGTGTAAGACTAGAGGGAAGGCAACTAGCCATCACCACACACCGCCAACTCAAGAGCCATAAGTCTTGATTAAAAGAGACGAAACACAATATCAACTCATGAGAAGCTTGTCAATTTTTTCTAAGTATTTTTACAAAATAATAACAAAAATTATTGGATTTTCTTTCTTTATTTGTTTGATTTCGTACAAAGCTACTAGAGAGCTATCTGCATTATCCATCCCTAATTTTGAAGTGATAGACTAAAAGAAAGGAAGCTAATCAACATCACCCACCGCCAACTCGTTAGCTACTCTTAATTGAATAGTGGCATTTGATCGTTATTATCATAATGCATGTACAGCTCGAAAGTGTGAAGCGCAGTGTTATTTGGCAGACTGTAGATGTGTGGTTCCCACCCCGTTACTCTCGAAAAAATCGATCTCTAACTTTGGGAAGGTGCGTTATAAGAGTGATGGTCAAATTCCAATATTTGATTAGTATAACTCACAAGTTGGGTGTTAGGCGGTGAGGACTAGCTACCTTCCCTCTATTCTACCACTTCAAAATTAAGAGTGTCTAACGCAGATAACCCTCGAGTAGCTTTTCACGAAACAGTAACCATAAGAATAAATGATCGTTTTTTATTTAATCACTTCGTTCTAATGTGTAAATTTATTACTGTTATTTATGTTACAGATAAAATGTTCGTATTGGTGTTTTGATTTTTTAGGTTATCACTGAAAGGGCATTGATATAATTCACACAGTTGGCTGCTTATTTCACAGAAAGGGGGCTGCCTGGAGGCGTTACCTGTTTTAACCACTCGCTTCACTATACAGTAGAATGTTGACTGTCAGTAGACAGAAAAATGACGTCATATAAGGGACATTTAACGTTGCAGTTTGTATTGTCGTGACGGCAGTAAAACGTGTGCATGCACGAGAAGAATTGTGCACTCTGTAGGTTACAACACAGCATAACATATAAACTTCAAAAGCAAGGTATTAAAATATTTGTTTATTTTGATTCTATTTACTCTCGAAACAGAACACTTTCGGAAACCCTGAGCAAGTACATCTAGTTTTTGTATGACATTTACTCTGTCTTGTAACCTTTATCGGTGTTTGAATGTGCTTTACTGCAAATACGTGATCGCGTATAAGTAAGTACATTTAAAGTTTGTTTGTTTGTTTTTTTTTGCATTTCGCGCAAAGCTACACGAGGGCTATCTGCGCTAGCCGTCACTAATTTAGCAGTGTAAGACTAGAGGGAAGGCAGCTAGTCATCACCACCCAACGCCAACTCTTGGCTTACTTTTTTTTACCAACGAATAGTGGGATTGACCGTCACATTATAACGCCCCCACGGCTGAAAGGGCGAGCATGTTTGGTGTCATGGGGATTCGAACCCGCGACCCTCAGATTGTGAGTCGAGCACCCTAACCACCTGGCCATGCCGGGCCTACATTTAAAGTATTGGTGGATCTTAGGAGCAAATAACTGGTGTTTTTGTGGGTTTTATAAATAATGACCTACTTCAATTACTGTATAGTTAGTTTCATTAAATCCTATTGGTGATAATATGTTGTACTAGTTTTCAATTACTGTTTGATTTTTTTAAATATATATATATATTCTAAGTTTATTTTGAATTATTAGCTTAGTATATGGATATTAAGCTGGCGGAATCTCGTGTGACAGCGTTTCCCAAGGTGTAGGGTACGCCTCAAGGGGGGCGAAAATGATCTCTTGTGGAAGGAGGGGGAGCTATCAGGGCATATTCAACACAGCATATTCAATAATACAAAATTGTTTCAGTAAGTTTTTCATCAATAAAATAAAAGTAATTACTACAACACATATAGTATTTTAATGTGTATTAAAAGGGGTCGCGCAAGAAATCACAGTTATTGAAAGGGGTACGAATGACAAAAGTTTGGCAAACGCTGTCATATGATGTTGTTGGGATTACGTCCGAAAATATTGTTAACAGCGAGAATACCATACTAAAGATTATATGTATTCTAATCAATGTAGCTTTCTCCTGTATTGATATATGAGCATAATAGAGCGTTGATTAGTTTGTTATAAACAATTGAAGTCATTAGATTATGACTTAAGTTATGGTTATAATCAACGTAGTTTACTGATTTTTTAAGGTAAAATATCTTATTAATTGTACTCGTAGGCGTTTGTATATTTCTACGTTATTTATGCTTTTGTTATTAGTATTTCTAATATTTTTTAGAGAAACCAACTTTACTTACGTCCCATTACTCGCACTCCGTCGGGACAACCACCACGTTTTTGGTAATCACAACTTTGAAGTAAACCACGACCTTTTCCAACAAATACAAGACCATTTGGACAAAGTTGTAAGGTAGCAACGCCATTTATACATTCGTAATAATAATCGCAATAATCATCGTGTTGAAAATATCCGTTGTCATGGCGACAAACAGCATCCTTACTACTTCCTTGCTCCACACCTATAAAGATAAAGATTATTAGGATCTAATGTCAGCCATTTTAACACAACCGTATTTTAATGAAGTTTTCCATTGTAACTGGTTTTCTCATTCTCTAAACCCGTAACATACAGTAAATGAAAATATGGAGAAAAAAATTAGGAAAAACATTTTTTTAACCTCGTAATTATTGTCTAGATCCTATAGAACAGCCATCTACCTGGCTATATTATTCATTCTATTATCTCATCTTCTAAATTTCCATAGTTATATAACCAGGACCGTCGAGAAGCTTTCATGGGTCGCATTGTTATGTCGGCCCCTTTTCCTAATTAATTTCTCCTCTGCCTGCTCTAGGGTCCCATGGAAACCTTCCCAGCCTCTCCGCTCTCTCGGTGGTCCTGTCTATAACCAGAAGAAAACTCTAGACCCAACAACACAGACCTAAAAAAAACTTCTTTTTCCCCCCATAGGAAACCAGCGGGGTACAAATAATCCCCCCCCCCCCAGTGGCAAAGCGGTATGTCTGCGGACTTACAATCCGGGTTTCGATACCCGTGGTGGGCAGAGCACGGATAGCCCATTGTGTAGCTTTGTGCTTAATTACAAACAAATAATTTCATTTATACTACACAAAAATTATAATAGTAGTTTCAGTCTCTCTCTCTCTCCAAAATACATTATCTTTTTTTTCTTTTATATTTAGAAAGTGTATCTCAGTTCTTTAACCAAAGTTTAATTTAGATTAAAGAGATTAACAGACACATCACTTAATGCTGAGCGTCATATCTAATATTCCGCCGACTAGGACCGAGAACAAATTAAATTAACTAGATAAATCAGTCATCTCAGACATATTAGTCTAATTTTTATTCCAGCCATTAGTCATAATTTTGAATGCTTTCTTGAGTACTTTATACATATTTTTATTCTTTAGAAATTACTAAAAAGTTAACAAACTTTTTAATACACTTTCTGGCTTAATTTCAATGCAAGCTTAATTTTCCGGTTGTAAAATTTTAAAAAATGGGCACAGCTATGTACACACCTAAATTTTATTATTTTCCACACTTTATAAATCCTTCACATTTTCAGATAATTTTATTTTATTCAACCACATCGCCTGATGTAAGTGAGACAACTATTTAATAACCCAAGGTTATGCCAAATTGTTTAAGTTACGCAGTAGGAGAACAGAGGGCGCTAGCTATTCCCGCTATGCGACATCCCTTGATAGTTATCTTGAAAAGTAGGTTGTCTACGAAGGCCTAACTTCTATATTTTTTAATAAACTAGAGTACGACTCGTTACACATAAACCTGGACGTCCTTGGATCAGAAATGTTGAAAAATAAGTATATTTTTTTCATAGGGGGAAACAAGCATAGATTGGTATAAATGTGTTTAGCAGAAATTCAACTAGTTGTTAATCGTTTTCTACAGAGGTTCGCCAAAACTACACCACGAATTTAAAAGAATAAAAAAGTACAATGTCCAACTTCTGAGCAGAAATTTGAAGAAAACTATACCTTTATACATCGACAAGCCTCCCCCCCCCCAAAAAAAAGCAACAGAGAGAAAAAAACGGATTGAGAAGTAGTAAATAAAAAATGGATAGGGAAAAGATATCAAGACTAGATATGAAAAGAATGAATGAAACAGAAGCAGAATTGAAAAGAGAAAGATAGATTACACTTGGATGGACAGTTAAACTTGATGGGTGAGTTAACTGAGATAGGCATAAATGGATATGTGGATAGAGTAGAGCTTATCTATTGTTTTTCCTTTTTTTATTATCCGTTTTAGTTTATCAGGCAAAGTTCGTAAATACTCCTATATTGTATTCGCCCAATGAACTTAAAAAACACACCAAAAACAGACAGTAACTAAGTTAAAAAGGTCAGAAAAAAATCGTCATCTATGTATATGTGCCTAATTGAGCTTTACCTAACAAACTTTTTAATAAAAAAGGGAGAACATAATTTAGAATAATTTGAAGGTTCAAATGAATTTAACTTTTGAGTAATAAGTTCATTAAAGCTTGTCAGAAGTAATTTAATTTAAATGTTAATATCTGAAGCTCTTGGTCTCGCTAGCAGTTCATCTTTGTCTTAACAAGAACCTTCCAACATCAGACTGATACTTCAGAAATATGAGATATCTCCTTCTTGAGTACATTGAAAGGAATACGAAAAATACTTTTTATCAATCCTTACACAAACAAAAGTTTACACTTCTTTCCACTGCAATAAAACACAACCTAAGCTTAGTTCTGTCTTCCTTTGATAAAGTCACCCGGTAGTACAGCGGTAAGTTTACAGAATTACAGCATAAAAATCCAGGGTTTGATTCATCGAGTTGAATACAACAGTTAGCTCAATGTGGCTTTACTCTAAAACATGGAAACAATCTTTATATAAAAGATCGTTTGCCTAACAAGAACACCTTGTGGGACTTTTTAAAAAAGCCTATCAACGGATTACTCTCAGAATTGTTTTCAGAAGTCCCTTTTATTAATTTGTCATATTTTTGTCTTATAAAGCTAAACTTTTCAAATTAATAAAGTTACCAATTGTTTACAAATACCCGCGTTCTTTGTGCTCAAAAAGCTACAAGTTCTTCTACCAGATATTTACGTCAAAGAATAGATAAACATGCGCCATTTTCTCTGTATAGCAACTCGCGAGTCTTAGCACACATGAAAAATAAGGGTGATATTCCCATTAAAAAAGAACATTCTTTTATCAGCTTCCAATGAAAAAGCGTAAGAATCAAAGAATATATTGCCATCAAAACAATAAATATACCCAACTTTTAATGAACAAATGGTTTTCAGTTAATCAGTACTAATTTAAATAACGTGAAATAACAAAAGAATGAAAATTAATGCTTTTTTTTGTACTTAAATGAGCCGTTTGTTTTACAGGTTTTAAAATCAATAAGCAATTAGCCGACCCTTGGTTTTGTAATCAAAATAAAGTCTTATTACCATTTAAAATGAAATAATTATACGAAATTGCAAGTAAAACGTCAAATTGATCCTTCGACATCTTAATAATATTGCACTATGTTAGAAATACCGTTGTGCATAGGCTTAAATCATTTCCTGTTTCTATTGGATAACAAGGTATTTAAAAAAAAAAGAAATTTTTAAACAAGAATTTTGTATTTCCTGTTACTAATAAACATGTTCGTGTGCCAGTTCACCATTCTTCTTAGCTAACGGCCATGACAGCTTATATAAAAAGAACTGTTAAGTTTGTTTGCACCTAAAACCACATTATTTTACTGTAGTGGAACTTGTTGTGAGCAGTACAACGACCCACCCGTATAAAGTACGTAACTGGCCAACATTCGGCATACTTTTAATGTAAGTGACTGGCAAGAATCAGGTTTAAGATACGATACACGTGAACACAGATAACAGAATTTCAAAACACCTGAATATCTTTATATAATATCTTGTATTCTGTAAAACAAATGAGGTTTATTTATACTTCTGTTTCACTCCTCATTTTTATGCCCCACCCCTTCTTTTAGTAAGCCCGCTAGGAGATTAACTGTCTTTAAAATTACCCTATGTAGGACGAATCGAAGTCACTAACCACCAAACTGTAGGGGACAATTAGGTTCATTGATCCTATAGTGCCGGTCGGTTACCTCTAGTGGACAAATTTGTAACAACATGGCACATACGCAAATACGTTCGGAGCAAAGGGAGACTGATTTGTTTTGAAATCATGAAGATCACGTTTTGATAAACGCCCACATACTTCATGATTGTACTCAAGGGACTGAATATGTTAAACCAGTACAGTAGTGTAGTGCTTCGATTTAATGACAGGGAAAAGCTGATTTTTTGTGCTCTGTAATGCAAATCTAAACACGACGTTACAGGTCATTGTGTATATTATTTATAACGCCATTCTTTTCGTTGAGAGAAACAGGAAACCTAAACTTTAAATACTCACGAATCAAACATCACGAGGACTGTAAAGTATCGTGAGGTTTATGGGTATTAAACATAAATTTAGTTAACCAACATTTACTAGGAATACTTAAAGTTTTTAACAGTAAAGCAGTATCAGGATGCCATAAAATATTGTTATGTTTCTACAACACTTGAATCCGTCATTCTCACAAAAGAAACAAATTTGTCCAGGTCAACGTAATTTTTGTTTGTAATCTCAAAATTATTATAGCATAGGAAAGGGAAGACAACCCTAAAAAGTGTTACAAAAACGTAACTGAGGAAATTGCTTTCAACAAATTTAAAATAGTATTCAGTACATCTCAAATACGTTATAATTCCATTCAATACAAAGGAGATGCTTCTGGTTATTATGTGCAAAATATAATACAATTCTGTTATTTTATCGGGCCCGGCATGGCCAGGTGGTTAAGGCGCTCGACTCCCAATCCCACCGAACATGCTCACCCTTTCAGCCGTGGGGGTGTTATAATGTGTCGGTCAATCCCACTATTCGTTGGTAAAAGAGTAGCCCAAGAGTTGGCGGGTGGTGATGACTAGCTGTCTTCCCTCTTGTCTTACACTGCTAAATTAGGGACGGCTAGCGGAGATAGCCCTCGTGTAGCTTTGCGCGAAATTCATAACAAACCAAACTGTTATTTTATCACCATTATAAGGGAAAGCAAAATCGGAATCATTTTTTTTTCTCTCAATCTCCTTATAATTTGTGTCTCCATCTGTTGACAATATTAAAAGGTTTTATGAGTGGTACGTTCAAAATATCGGTGTAATAACTAGTCTTCGAGTTATTTTAAATAAAAATTGTTGTGAAGTTTTATTAGGATTGGTCTGTTGAATTATTATAATTATATATAAAAGTTGACAATATTACTCAGAAATAATTGCTTAATATCTTTCATATTTTTATGCATGAGAAAACTATTAAAATTTTAATGCCTAAAGTTTGTGAAGAAACTAATTTACATAATCTTCAAACTTGCAGAATTCGAAAAAGAACTCCACACTCCTGATCTCAGTCATATAAATAATTATAGTATAAGGTACCAAAATGAATTTGGACTGGTTATTTACTGTATCATTGGACAAAAAACAATAATAAAAAACATAAATGAATAACGTTTGAGTCTAAGAAGTCACAAGAAAACTAGGTGTACCAGTTATAACGAATATAATAAAAATTGTGACTTTGATTTCCGAAAGAAATTAGTTGAAAGAAGTGTTTTCTTTTCTTTGTAAAGATGAACCGCACCGGATCAAGAAATATATATATAAAACACCTGTATTTTCAAATAATTTTCTGGTTCTTTTTAACTCTTTTTGAAAATTAAAGATGGAACTTAAATCGTCTGCGAATAATTATGAAAATACGTCGGTAAAACGTTTTATTTGAATTTCTTACTTAAATAGGTCTATATTGTTTGTTTGTTATGAATTTCGCGCAAAGCTACACGAGTGCTATCTGCTCTAGCCGTCCCTAATTTAACAATGTAAGACTAGAGGGAAGACATCACCACCCCATCGCCAACTCTTGGGCTACTCTTTTACCAAGGAATAGTGGGATTGACCGTCACATTATAACGCCCCCACGGCGAGCATGTTTGGTGTGACGGGGATTCGAACCCTAACCACCTGGTCTATACTGAACAACAAAAAAAGGTTTTTGTGAAATATGTGTTGATAAGCTATAAGTTAGTAAGTTACCTAGAAGTAAAATTCTTCAATTGAGGAGCCAACAGAAATAACTTCATGGTTTACTTAGACTGTTGCCTGGAATTATGAGCATTCAAATTCAGAATTGTGTGTATTTAGCAACAAAGATAGGATTTGTTACTCGTACGTTACAATATGCAATATAGGGTTAACGTGGAGTTCATTCATACGGTAGTTTTTGATACAGTGTTATTTGTTACTTCTACATGTAATCCAAAAGAAAAGCTTAAATTTATTTTGGGCTATTTTAAACGATTCTATATTTAAATATATCAAAGACAAAAACTGTATGCATAGATTTTTATGACACATTTTAAAACTTCCTTTCGTCATTCTGGAAAATGCTTTCACTGCACAACAGATATTCCTAGGTATAAATGCTTTTTGTTTTGTTTTTTCAAATGACATAAATACAAATTTCTATGAATACGCTTCTATGCCTCTATTTTTTAATATTTATTTCAATGCTATGTCTGTTACTGAATTCACACAAAATAATACAACGCTAAAATATCACGTAACACCTCGGTATATAATGAAATTAACACCGTGCAATTATATGATTTTGTGTTCGTTTTTCTATTGTAAAACGCGAATTTACAAGACTCTAGAATAAGCTGTGTTTAAACCCACCTTGACCGACCAGTTTTTGAGTGACCCAGTGTGTTTATTGTGCGATGAGGCATGTCATTCTAAAGCTGTTCTTTTCGAACCAGTTTGAGTATTAAGTAGAACGCTCAAGTTAACAACACAGTATCTACTTTAGTGGAATAAAGGAATAAGACAAATACGCACTACAAATTCCTGTTTTGATATCGTTATGTTTTAAAACCAGTTTAGTTTAAATGTAATTAGCATGATATTTCATACTGTATAGCGTTACATAGACTTGAATTTTGGATTGAATTTGACTACACCTACCTGCCTTATTGAAGAACAGAAAAACATATTCATATTTATCTAAGGCTTCTTTCTTATATCTACCTCTCCATAATGAAACGTAATCTGTAGCTAATACAACATGAAAGTAGATAACAAATTAATTCAAAAGTTTTAAGTTTCGTCTACTAAAAGCAGGAAAAGTTTTAGTTTAATCAAACTTATGCTCCTAAAATCTGACCATTTTGCTAACAACTGCTAAAAAAGATTGTATTTTTTAAACCTCGCTACCAGTAATCCATATATATGATCAACAGAAACAAATAACAAGAACTTATGTTAGCAGAGTTAGACAGAGCGTTTTTATTACAGAAAATAAACTCACATGCACGTTTAGTATTTTTTTAATGAAAAATTTAACACGTCGAAGTTTCAACCACGTTTCTCTGAATTAACATCAGTTGTTGATTGATACAGGCATTTTTTACTTCAGTAATATAATGATTATTAGTAGTTCTAACTATGATAAAGTATAGATTTGACAATACGCATTACAACGTTTGTAAGTTATTATTTCACAATTATAATGAAATTATTCAATAATGAATTATAATACTGGGTTTATGAATGGCTGAATAAATTTTAGTTTTGACTAAAATGGTGGGTAAAAGTGATATATTGAAAATATAATTATTACATTTTGTATTTAAATTCAATGAAATGTCCAATCAGAGGAATGCTTCTTACCTCCGTTGATAATTTCAGTTATGATTCTGATAAATATGTATATATACAGCAGAAATTACGTCCTCCTTTTGTCCAGTTAGGAATACACCTATAGTTTGAAATACCTATTTAAAAATGAATCAGTGTTTTGTTGGCTTTTGAAACTGAGAAAATACCATCGTTTAATGCTCAAAATAACTAGTGATTTATTACCTCAAAAATTTGCTAAACAGCAGTGGGAACACATATTATTCCTAAGCCACAGGTTTAAGATTAGGTCTACTTGACGCTAGTGTAAAAATTTACAAATTTTATTCTTTCAGTGATCAAACACGTGAATTATAAAAATAACCCTTTTTCACCCATATCGATTTTTTTATATCCCAGATAGGGACTTATTTTAATAATTCTCTAAATTCTTCATTTGCTTTGTTCATTTACTAGGCAAACAATAATAACTCGACTCCCATCACCATCTGTTATGATCAAAAATAACTTAGATTGGATGTTGGCCATTGACCAAATTTTTCAAGTGAGCGAATTAAAACCGGTTAGATAAAACAAGAATTGTGTTAATTCGATATTCAGTAGCTGTCATATCAAAAGTAAACTTAAATGGTACTTCACAACTGAGCATTTACTGACAAAATCGTCCAGGATCTAGCAAGAACACAGGACTGTCAATTCAACCGGTTGTCAGAGCCTTGCTGAGACATGTTTCAGAAATAGTGGCCTTTTTTTTATCATGATCTTTCCTTATATCTCCGTCAGATGACTCTCTTTTCGATTTTTGCTATGTTTTTTTGGTATTGTTGTTGCTTTGTATTTCTTAGTAAATAGTAAATGCATTGCACAACACGAAGAATAAATTGTAATATAAACTAAAGTAAGACACTGTTATAAGGAGCAATGTGACAAAACGAAATAAAACAGTGCATTCCGGATTATTTCGTTGGTTACTGAATATAAAAGTCAATACTGAAATAGATTATGTTGCAAAAAACTAAACAGTTAAAAAATGTATCACAGGTTTTCCACCTAGGGGCTGAAAAGAGCTTCGAAAGAATTCATGAATGTTTTTGTCGGAACTATATTGTGTTAATTGCGTTTCACAGAGAGATTGCTACCCTAATCAAACATGTTTTGTTGTTCTTGCTGCTGTTATTTATGAAAACTGAAAATTACCAAAGTATTTAAAAACGTTGCAAAACCCATTTT
>NW_013667697.1:110422-123662 GCF_000517525.1 Limulus polyphemus
TATCACAGGTTTTCCACCTAGGGGCTGAAAAGAGCTTCGAAAGATTCATGAATGTTTTTGTCGGAACTATATTGTGTTAATTGCGTTTCACAGAGAGATTGCTACCCTAATCAAACATGTTTTATTGTTCTTGCTGCTGTTATTTATGAAAACTGAAAATTACCAAAGTATTTAAAAACGTTGCAAAACCCATTTTATTTGCTTGTTTTGAATTTCGCGCAAAGCTACACGAGGGCTATCTGCGCTAGCCGTCCCTAATTTAGCAGTGTAAAACTAGAGGGACGGCAGCTACTCATCACCACTCACCGCCAACTCTCGGGCTACTCTTTTACCAACGAATAGTGGGATTGACCATCACATTATAACGACCCCACGGCTGAAAGGGCGAGCATGTTTGGTGTGAAGGGGATTCGAACCCCCGACCCACAGATTGCGAGTCGAGCACCCTAACCACCTGGCCAAACCTATTTTACATTATGCCTTTAAGCCAAGTAGAAAAATACACGCCAACGCTAGCATACACTTTATTCAGTCTCCTGTAAACCTGGAAAGGTTGGCTGGTTAGACCATGGTAATGTGAAATGATTTAAAATTATTCAACTTGAATTTCAAGTATCGCTTACTTTGGATAGCATTACCAATATATATAGGACAGAACATTAAACTGAAATATTTTTTTATGAATACTAACGAGAATAAATTATGCTGTAGGCAGTAATAAATATTTGTTTGTTTGAAGTGAAACACACAAAGCTATATAATGGGCAATCTGTGCTCTACCCACCACGGGTATCGAAACCCGGTTTCTAGCGTTGAAGTCCGCGGGTATACCGCTGTGCCACTGAGGGGAGGTAAAAAAACGATGCACTGAAGAAACTTTTATGGAGATTTTTTTTGCAAGCGAGTGGTTAGAAAACTAAATGTTACTTAAATATGTGTCCATAAAGTTGTTTAAAATAAAAACAAGTAATTTTTGCAACATGAATTTTATAACATATGTCTAAATGTTCTTGTTAGCAGGTAAGTCAGCGGTAAGTTTATGGACTATAACGCTAAAATTCGGGGTTTGATTCCCCGCGGTGGACAGAGTGCAGATAGCTCCTTGTGTAGTTTTGCGCTGAAACAAACAAATACAAAATTCTTTTTCATGATCAACATAAAAAAGTTTTAAGTGCGAAACTATACTATTTTTTTCTAGAAAAATATAAGGAACCAGGCTGATAAATTTATAACTTACATAGATTTAATAGATAAGCTATGAATTAAAAAAGAATAGTTAACATTTTTCCATCTTAGATAAACTGCTAAATAAAATTTTGTAGAGCATTTTCAGTCTTTTTTTTCTTCTTCTTCCTGTTATTCCATTCAAGAAAGAATAACATACACCTCTCTACAAACACTTCCAAAGTTAAAGAATGTCAATCATTAACCTTAGTGTTAAGAAACAATCCCTTTTTTATCTATATATTGATACGACTCAACGTATGAAATTATGAAAATGTCATGAAATCCACTTCCCTATTTAATTCGTTTACAAATCCTCGTTTACCAAACAAATATAAAAGAAACTATCTAAATTGAACAAAACAGTCCTGTTCTAAAGCAACATCCTGGTGTAAAGCTATGATAAATAGTAAATAGCAACTTACAGGATCCGACGAACGCCAGGAACGCCACTACATTAAGGATCCTCATGATTATGAAGAACTATGCACTATAAAATCGTATTGTACAGGACAGCTATTTCTGACTTTCTTCGAGGATACTAAGTTCGCACTGAGTGTCAAGTTTCTTCACAGTTTCTTTTTGTATGTCTCCGCTGTGGCAACATCAGTCACGCATCGTGATTTCTCATTGGTCCTCGGACTTTATGATATAAAAAGCTGGAGTAATATCATTGGGCAACCAAGGAATTAAGCTGATAGTTGCTGCTTGAAATTCAGTGTGGATATATTGAATCTTGGGGAACAACTTATTAGGATTCTAAGCCTTCCCCTTGCTGGATGTTCCCACGGGCCACGTGAGCACGTGCTACGTGTTACTGCTGACCCAGATCCAATTGGTAGATGACGAGCTTAAGGTTGTATAACAGAACATGCCAAAACTAGGTTACTATCACATTGCTAGCAAACTAAAAGAAGCTTACTTACAGGTAGAATATTGTGTGCTGAATTATTGATAATAGGTTACAAGAACCAGAGGAGAAAAAAAAACACATTTATTCTAGCCTTGATTTATTTTGTTTTGTTCGTTTATGTCACAATGAACACTATATCATTTTAATAATTACAGACAAACTATAACTCAAGTGGCATAATATAAATACATAAATTGATTGTTTATTTGTTGTTAAGCATATATCAGCACAATGGGATATCTGTGCTGTGCCCACCACGCGTATCGAAACCAAGTTTGTAGCGTTATAAGCCTTCAGATTTACCGCTGAGCCACGGGGGTGGAACAGAAAATGGAATTACATTGTTAGAAACAATAGTGTATTAAAAATTAATATGACACCAAAAATGAGTATCTTTTCATTTTTTGTACGAGTTTAAATTTAAACTATATTTCGTTTTAGTCATTCATAAACGAGAATAAAGAACCCGTTTGGCTCCTCGCCTTTTTAGCTTTCTTTTATTTCTTGTCTTCTTTTTTTATCTTTTCACTGTCACTTTTGGACTTCCAGTCAATCACTAACTTTTGAAATACAGATAAATATTTCTACTCACAGATTTTCAGTCACTCCTTAGTTTTCAAAATGCAGGTTTTTTCCTTCCATTCTTAGTTTTCAGTCACTAAATTAACGAAACAATAAACAATAGTTTTGGAACAATATTATTACAAAACTAGGAACCAATTTTCGACACTTAGCTAACATACACGGTATTGTGTATTTTTTAGATTACCATGCTATTCACTCCTTATCTCCCCTCCCCTGATAACTAGTTATTCCTTCCACTCCCTGATTGTTATAATTTTTGTTTTTCAATTCCACGATTACTAGTCGGTAATCATTGTTGTTGTTTTTACTCCTGAATGTTAATCAACCATTCTACTTCCTGATTATTAGTCATTCTTTCCACTCCCTGATAAACAGTCATTCATTCTCATTCATGATCAGTAGACATTCCTTCTACTTCCATGATTATTAGTCATTCTTTCCACTCCCTGATAAACAGTCATTCATTCTCATTCATGATCAGTAGACATTCCTTCTACTTCCATGATTAATAATGGAAGGAAAGTCTAAGCAGTGACTAGTAATCAAGAAATCGAAGAACTGACTAATAGTTATGGAGTGGAAAGAGTGTCTAGTGATCATGGAGCCAAAGGAATTACTAGTAATCTGGAGGAAGAAGGAATGTCTAATAATCAGGGAGTAAAAGGAGCGACGAGTAGTCAAGAAATCGAAGAATTGACTAATAATTATGGAGTGGGAAGAATGTCTAGGTCTAAGCAGTGACTAGTAATCAGGGAATGGAAGGAATGTCTAAGCAGTGACTAGTAATCAGGGAATGGAAGGAATGTCTAAGCAGTGACTAGTAATCAGATTCCTTCCATTCCCTGATTGCTAGTCACTTCTTCAACTTCCTGACAACTAATCATTACTTATGCTCCTGATTATTGGTAATTCTTTCAATTTTCTGACTTTTAAACATTCCTTCCACTATCTGGTTATTAAAAATTCTTTCCACTCCTTGTGTATTATTTCTCTATTATTAGCCATGTCTTTCATTCTCTAATAGCCAGTCCTTCTCTCCAGAGCTGGGTGTAGCCTAGTGATTTGCGTGTTGGAGTGTGAATCTGCGGGTCCGGCGTTCGCATTCCCACCACACACACACACGAAAATCATGTTCCCAAACTTTGGGGTCATAGGTGCGTTATAAGGGTGATGGCTAAGTCCAAGTAATTGGTCAGACAAGAGTAGCTCAAAAGCTTTCGGTAGGTGCTGTTGATTAGATGCTTTCCCTCAAGTCTATCAGTTCAAAATTAGGGACGGTTAGCGTGAATATCTAAAAACAAACAAAAAACACCCCTTCTTTTCATTAAATACCAGTTATTCTTTTCAATCACTGATTATCAGTAATTCCTTTTAATACCTGTTTACAAGTTCTTTCTCTCTTCCTCAGATTTCTAATAACTCCCTCAGATTTCTAATAACTCCCTCAGATTTCTAATAACTCCCTCAGATTTCTAATAACTCCCTCAGATTTTCGAATACCAGGCACCTATTTATTTGGTACTCTTCCACTTTCATGTCATTCTTTTTCTCGCCTTTTCTCTCTCATATATATTTATATAAATGACTTATGATTTTCCATCGACATACATTAGTATGCAATTTTATAGGAAAACACATCCACAACTGATTTACACACACAAAATAATCATTGGTTTGCCATAGAAATTAACTTGTAATTGTAGTTCACATTTAGTGTGGCAACCTTATGTATCAATAACAGCTTGGCATGTATTTATTCAAAATCTCAAGGATATTTTTATCCGATTTTTCCTGAAGCTGTGTCCAAAGGTTTCTTTAGTACAGTTGGTACTTTTCCAAGCGTAAAATACAGTAAATCCCAAATCTGTTCTATGGGGTTAAAGCCAGGACTTCGTGACAGCTAGTTCATTTGTTGGAAATCTCCTGAACTTACTTTCTTTGTCAAATAAGCTCAACATTTCTTTCTTCGAGTAGTGTTTGGGGGTTATAATATTCTTAAAATATGAATTAGCTTCTTTCCATAGGTTATAGCATGATGGACTAATATACTGTGGTAACTTTGCTGATCCATGATTCCATCAATTTTGTGAAGACGGCTAATACCAACATCATAGACCCTCCAGCAGGCTTGACAGTTTATATAAAGTACTCCTTCTGCAACCTCTCATCGTCTCTTCGGCGAATTCATACGCGTTGCTTTGTACCTAGACTCTTTGTTCAAAGTTAGGCTCGTCTTTCCAAAGCATCACGTGTCACTTTGCAATATTCTCTTTATGCAATAATGGCTTTTTTGTTGTTAATCTTCTCGACTCTGCAGCCCCCCCAGTGGTACAGTGGTATGTCTGCGGACTTATACCACTAGAAACTGGGTTTCGATACCCGTGGTGGGGAGAGCCCAGATAGCCCTTTGTTTAGATTTGGGCTTAATAACAAACAACAACAATCGACTCTGCAGAGTTTTTTCAAACTGTGCCTCTTGAAGATTTCCCCCCGTCCCACCAAACATGCTCGCCCTTTCAGCCGTGGGGGCGTTATAAGTGACGGTCAATCCCACTATTCGTTGGTAAAAGAGTAGTCCAAGAGTTGGCGGTGGGTGGTGATGACTAGCTGCCTTCCCTCTAGTCTTACACTGCTAAATTAGGGACGGATAGCGCAGATAGCCCTCGTGTAGCTTTGCGCGAAATTCAAAAACAAACAAACAAAACAAAACAAACTTGTGGTGACATCAGTAATGTTTATCGCAGCTTTCCTTCATTGTTCCAGGGATTTGATTTTTAGATATTTAACATCTCTTTTGGTGAGTTTTTCCTCGGTCCCTGCCTTGCCTGATGTTATAGGACTATGTTTCCTTGTACATGTCCAATGTTTACTTCACAATGCTTGGTAAACAGCGAGATCTCCACCCAACATCGTTTAAAGATTTGACCCTAACAAAGCAAGTTAATTATCTCTGATTTGGCATCTTAATGGCAGCATCACATTATATTAGCTGTGTTGAATGATGTTTTTGAAATCAAGTCATCTGTTATAAACCTACATGCACCGGCATGAAAAACTCGTAATATAACAATTTCAAAGTTTCGTCAGTGATGACTGGTACAGAAACAAAAGACGTCATGTGGGACAATGCTACATCTCTTTGTACTTACATTAGTCATCCTGAATAAACTTTAATTAATCTACTGCATTTAATGATCTGTGGTTATGTGTTACTTTTCTGTTAAACGTTTAAGTATAGTATATTAATTTCATGAATAAAGTTAGAAAATGAATAACTTGCTTCATTTGATGCTTTAAACTACGAGAGTTGTTTGTTATTAAGCACAAAGCTACACAAAGGGCTATCTGTGCTCTGCCCACCACGAATATCGAAACCCGGTTTTTAGTAGTGTAAATCCGCACACACACACACACACCACTGTACCACTGAGGGGCTCAAACTACAAGAGCAATAGAGCATTCTAACAAATTTTCACACTACTGTATATCCTACAGCCTTTTCTTACTTTATTTTCTTCTATCGCTACATCTGCTTTTTGTTTTTAAGCTTTCGACCAGTGTGTTGGATCTGGAAACGTTATGTTCATCCAATCCAATTTTCCAATCCTCTTCCACTTACTTGTGGCTTTTTTATGTCTTTCAAATGAGTAACCAAAAATTAGAGCCAAAAAAAATTAATGTTTGGAAAGTGAATTCATAATAACACCTGAAGGGCAGATATAGGTATGTATTATTTTTGACCTAAAAGATATGAAACTGATAAGCACAGGATCGTTAAGAATAAAAAGTAAAAGATTGTTTTTGTTCGTTTGGAATTAAGCACAAAGCTACACAATGGGCTATCTGTGCTCTACCAACCACGGGTATCGAAACCCGGATTCTAGCGTTGTAAGTCCGCAGACATACCGTTGTGCCAATGGGGTCCAAAGAGTGGTAGTAAGATTTGGAATGTTGTGGATTTTAACCACCAAAGCCTTGGCTTCCATTTAAGTTTCCTGGCTAGTTGTCTCATTCTTCATCTGCTTTTTCGGAGCATCTCTGATAAACTGGACATCTCGAACGCTTTTAGAAACTATTGTCGCAGACATTTTCCTTTTAAAATTATTATTTTTTTTTTTTTAAAGAATGGTGAAGTCAAATTTAGGGCTCGCACCTTGACAAACTTTCTACAAATATTCCATTATGCTTGGATGATTGGTTCTTGAACAAATAAAAGGTACAAAATCCACTGGAGCTACACTGGAGGACTCAACAGGCATGTTGCTGAATGGGAATGTCATGATTCTAGTTTCACCAACTATCTTTTTGATAAGCCTTGATTTCCAGCCTTGAGTAAAGGTTTGTAAATTTTGGCTTTCGAGTTTACATCAATTTAATCATATACAAATAGTTTATGTAAAGTGCGACTAATCTTCTGTATACAAAACCATTGTATATGAGCTTTTTTATAAGAGAGTAGTCTCTCATTATTTAGGACGAGGATTTTTACGCATTTTTTATATAATTTCAGATTAAAATGATAAAAATATTAAGCACTAATAGAGTATTAGCCGTAGCAGGTACTTAAATAGAAGTGCTTTCTTGATCTCTTCCATCCTCTTTGTTTGGTTCAGGTACATAAGACTTCAAATATACGAGTTTAAATTATTCATTTCTTTACTTCAATCTTTTTGGGCTGAAAGATTTAAAGTTTCTTTGTAAAAACGATTCATTTCTGTTACGTGTTTCAAAATTGTGGTGTATTGTGGTTGCTTATTCCTCTCTGGCAGTTAGTTGTGTATTATGAAACGATCTTCTGCGAAACTCTATTAATGTGTCATGAATACCAGACATTTTGGGACTGTTGAAGATAGACTTCTGCTGAAATAGAGCTATTGTAGAGCAGATCTCATTTTTAGAGATGTTGTGAATAGCTCCTCAAACTCAATACGTGACGGATCGGTATCATTGGATTACAATTCAGTTTGGAAAGCTAGTTTCTTGTGTTGATTGTATTTGCCTATTTATTACCCTCGCCCCCGGAAGGGAGGTATTGCAATCGGGTCCGTGTGTGTCTGTCCGTGTTTCCGCCTGCGTACCTCGGAAGCACGAAAAATATACAAAAGTTGGGAAGTCAGTATGGAAGAGTTCTCCCTAAATTTGGTCACAATCCGTATCCAGATTCTGGATCACTTTGAAGCATTTTTATAATGGGGAGATAAGGCATTTTCGCGGTTTTGGATTAATAACTCTATAAAGTGTGTTCGGATTTGTACCAAATTTCATGGGAACATTAAGGTTGAGAATCCTCATCATACTAAAAAAAAAATGATCCGGATCTTTGATGATTTTGGATCTTAGGAGGATTTTCTAAGTTTTCGAAGGTGAAATTTGACGTTATCCAAAATAAATGCATGGAATCTCGAAAAAGGGCGTCGGGGCGAAGGTATACAATCTTTCTGATTGCACTTATTATTTGTTGTGGTGGTTCATATTTGGTTGACTGTGTGATTATTCAACTGTTTATTAATTTGTAACAGAAAATTCAGTTGTAGTTAGATTTTTCTTTGTGATGTTTATGATGTTCTTAAAATTTACAAGTTATCATTTTTCTTTTTGGGGTCTTTGTTTGGCGCATGCTCGCTCTCTCTCTCTCTCTCTCTCTATTGAGAAGTGGAATTTTTGTAAGGATAATCCAGTGATTAGGAGATTTCCTGTTGTTATCTGGCTAAAACAACTTTGTCAAATATAATGATCTTTCATATTGTCTTAAAGCTTATCTTTATTTTTGGTGGACTGGTATATCACCTTTGTTTCTAACGCTATTTTCATTTCTACAGGGAATATGTTAGTATTCACATAGTGGAGAAAAACTATAAATAGACCCAAAGTAAAGACTTGTGAACAAATATTTACTTAAAGTTCGTATTAAGAACCTGGGGGGACAGTATTAAAACAACTCATAACAATAGTCTTCTTGGATGCATAGTTAAATAAGTATACCGGTTTTATACCGACTTTTAAGTTTTCTTTTAAGCCGTGTGTGCATTATAGGAGTGACAGTCTAATTCCACTTTTCAGTCACACGAGAATAGCCCAAGAGCTGGTGGTGGGTACTGTTGATGAACTGCTTTCTCTATCTTATGTTAATTCAAAATGACGATGCACATACATCTTGTGTAGCTTTGCACGTAATTCTGAGGAAAATAGAAAAGGTTTCGACCTACTTGACAATAAGTATGCAGCATATCATCAAGGGAGAAAACATTTTAAAAGCATGGTCAGCATCTTCAAGGACAGTAAAAGACTGTAGATGAATATCATTTGAAATTCATTGGTAGGATACAAGAGCACAACTACAATTTCATCATGTTGATGAATCGTGAGCCAAAAAAAAAAAACACAAAAACAAATATATTTTAGATTTAAGCGATATTCGGAGAAGTTTGCTTGTTTCTTGTTAAACACAAAGCTACACAATAGGCTATCCGTGTTTTGTCCATCGTAGGTATCGAAACCTGTTTTTAGCACTATAAGCCCCAGATTCACAAGTAATCCACTGGACTGTATTCGGATAAAGAATGAGCAATAACAAAACGTTTAAAAATATTTTCCATAACAAACAAGAACAACTTTATGTTACCTAATAGCTCATAGAAGTTCTTAAAGCAACGAACAATACAAAATATGTTATGTAGAAATATTGTTATAGTATTGATTGGACGGTTATTTTTCAATAAATACGATAAGGACTAGCCCTATCACACTTTCTAGTATAGTTTTTGTTATTGAAAAGTTAAATTAAAATACAAACAACGTGAAGTAGAGATAACGCCATCATTGAGGAGCATGTTATTTCTAGTGATTGGTTACTTGTGTGTTCTGAATCCAGACAAGAAGTCATTAGGTCTGGCGATCTGGTTCAGGCGGTCATGATATTGAGCTTAAAGATCCAAACCTGATTGAGAGCCTCAATTCTCGTGTTTTTATGCCAGATATAGAAAACAGATAGGAGATTAATAAAGATAGAAATAACGTCTCTGCTATTCAATGATGATCAGATTCTGTGTTCTATATAGATTTACGAAGGAAGAAGTGGCCAACTTTCTCAGCTCAAAAATTAATTAAGTAAAAGACGACACATACATTGGGTATAAAATCAAAAACTAATCATGCAGAAGGCGACACATAAATTGGTTATAAAATCAAAAACTAACTAGGTAAAAGACGACACAAAAATTGGTTATAAAATACTGAAATTAAATTGCTTTTTAAAATTATAGAAAATATTGTATTGCAAATATCGTGCTATTTAAAAGTTGCACCGCTTTAAAGGACTTATTTTAGGCCCGGCATGGCCAGGTGGTTAGGGCGCTCGACTCGCAATCTGGAGGTCACGGGTTCGCATCCCCGTCCCACCAAACATGCTTGCCCTTTCAGCCGTGGGGGCGTTATAAGTGAGGGTCAATCCCACTATTCGTTGGTAAAAGAGTAGCCCAAGAGTTGGCGGTGGGTGGTGATGACTAGCTGCCTTCCCTCTCGTCTTACACTGCTAAATCAGGGACGGCTAGCGCAGATAGCCTTCGTGTAGCTATGCGCGAAATTCAAAAACAAACAAACAAGAACTTGTGTTTAAAGGTACGTGCAAGTGTGTACTCGTGAATGTATTAAACCACTGGGGGTGAAGACAAGTTAGAATATTTAGTGTTGGTTTTAAATATATTGTTTGTTTTGATCTCCGAAGTAAATAAACGGCTCTGAATGGCTGATTGATTCAGTTTCATGTTATTTTTTTTCTTTTAAATTAACCTAAAAAGAACAACATTCTAGAGCTGTGGTAAAAATTCAAAGTATCCAAATATTGTCAAATTATTAAAGTGTCAGTATATACACCTATTAAAGTGTCAGTATATACACCTATTAAAGTGTCAGTATATACCCCTATTAAAGTGTCAGTATATACACCTATTAAAGTGTCAGTATATACCCCTATTAAAGTGTCAGTATATACACCTATTAAAGTGTCAGTATATACCCCTATTAAAGTGTCAGTATATACACCTATTAAAGTGTTAGTATATACACCTATTAAAGTGTCAGTATATACACCTATTTCTGGTAACTATTTCACATCTAGTTAATGAACTTATTATCATAATTAAACTAACTTCCTGGTTTACAGAAATTGTAAAGTAAAACTTGGTATGAGAAACTTCTATTCTGTGCCGACGAGATCCGCCCATTGTTTTCTTTAAATATATTATTGTAGCGCCCCTAGTAACACATAATATGTATACGGTGCAACTTGTTGAGCGTTCATCTATATAAAATATTAAAAATATTTATGAAACTAGTGAAACAAGTCTGCAGTTTTGTGTTTCATCACTAGCTGAATAAAATTGAATATATATATGTATATATATACAGAAATTAACTCAGAGTCGTTATTTTCTGGTGAAGAAAACAAAGCAACAACACTACTTTTCACAAATAATCACTTTCGATCTAATCAACACATTTTAAATGTATGCTAAACCACAAGTAATTCTGGTCGTCCATGCACAAGTTAAAAATCGACTAAATACATTTTCTTTGAGTATGTACTTTTTCATTTACTTGGATATTAAACATACTAGAATATCCTGTATTTAGTTGAAAATGTATTTTTGTTATTGTTTGGAATTAAGCACAAAACTACGCGATGAACTATCTGTGTTCTGACCACCACGGGTATCGAAACCCGCTTTCTAGCGTTATAATCCCGCAGACATGCCGCTCTACCACTGGGGACAGTTAAAGAGGAAACAAAATTATTTGGAAATGCATCTTTGAATGGGAACTATATACATACTTTTCCCTGATACGCGTGTTCTCGTGAAAATGATTGAAAATAAACTTAAAACTCAAGAAAAAATGACGAAAGAGTAGAATTTAATGGAGAAAAAATTTAAAGTATTTTATTCGAGAAAGAAGTACTTTCCTAGGTGAGATTATTTTTAAAAAAATTTGGACTGATATTTGTATAAGTATACAGGGGGTGGTCTAAATGTTTGTTGCCCCCGATTTGTATTCTAATTATTTTTCTCCTATTAATAAACATGAAATTAACTGACGACTTTAATATTGTACCCAAACTGAAATCTAAAAGGCGTCAGAGAAGATTGTTTAAAACATTATTAAACAAGAAAGAGTAACATAACATGAAGGACCACTTCAATGTTTGACCAACTCTGTTGTAATATGAGGACTGATCAAGCCTCTGATTAAAACTACGCACGTCCGTAAAATTGTTATACTTTCTAAAGGCTCCACAAATAGAATTATCTGGTCGTCTTCATAACTACACAGAATAACTTTGTTTTGGCCTATATTTTGTTGAGGAATTTCGGTTTACAGTTCACTAATGGCGATCCTTGTTTTTTCTGTAAACGCTCAACCATCACTTTACAGTTAGCAACCTGCTCGCGGGTAAAGATCAGTGTGTATTGGCACTTTGCCTATCATTAATGATTCATTTTAGTGTGAGTTTTGTAACAGAAGTACAATATCTAGTATGGGAGAAACAAAGAATGCACTAACAACATTTTTTGGCGTGTATTGCGTTCTTAGTGTATGTACATACACCAGACGTATCTTTTCAGCATACGTCTACCGATGTGTAAGTTATTATATGGTTCCGAGCTTTTTGACTTCAAATAAAATAAAATAATCCAGAGAAAACGTGTCATATATAAAATTGTGTCTATTCTGTTTTGAAAATTAGGTGAATGAATCAAATAAACTGTATATTTCAGAAATTATAAATATTTTAAAAAACAGAAAAATTTCCATACTCATGATACGCTAGGTTAGCTAAGCCTATCGAAAGGAAATGGTTCAGCGAACACTAAAGATTTTAATAAGAATCGGTACATTGAATAACAAGTTTGGAAGTATATTTATTTCAACTATGCTGTAGACGTCTCACTCAACTGCCATGGTTTATCTAACTTATAAAACTTAGCCTAAAAATAATCTATTTTACAGTAGACGTTATAAATCTCACATTAATCCCAGGCTGTATATTCCTAAATATTTTTAATATAAGATATTTAGCAAATAAATTATACTTCGACTTTTAATTACACTAATTAAAATTTAATTGCATTTGAGAAGAAAAATTTGTTTTGATTGTTGGTAAGCACAAAGCTACATAATGGGCAATCTGTGCTCTGCCCACCAAGGTATCTAAACCCGATTTTTATCGGCGTAAGCCGGCAGACTTGCCGGTGAGTCACGGAAGGGGGGTGAGAAAAGAAGAAGCGATATTTGATGGTTAAAAGCAAGATCTTAAATTGTGAGCTTGTATTTCAGATTTTCAAGTTCTGATCATTTCATAAGTGTTGAATTGTACCATAATGTTTGCTAGATTTTTTATATAACGTTTTCATAACCAGACATTTTATGGAAAAAAGTAAAAGAACACGCGTCTAGTATATTAATAATGGCTGGAGACGGCTTGAATGGGTAATGAAGAAAAACTTTAACATAAGTTTAACA
>NW_013667697.1:124538-137765 GCF_000517525.1 Limulus polyphemus
CATTGTGCTGTCATTTTCAGGTTCTTAGAATTAGGGGACGTTTCTTCTGTCATCTAACGCAGTACATATCAAGCACAACCGAGAGGCTTTGTATGATCATTCTATACATCGAAAATGAATGTATCAAGATGGACAATTGATAATCTACAAAATGCTTTTAACTAAAAAAAAAAATCCCAGCCATTTACTATGGTGTTTAGGTAGTCATATATCACTGCCAGTGTTCGATGGGTTTAACGATCAGATGCAAATTTCAATGGCCCTGTTCCTCAACTTGAACTATCCAGAAAACCTTTTAGACTTACTTCAGCCATAAAGTTTGTTTAACTAAATGATGAGCCACTTATAACAATCAAATGAAAGCTGGAACAGCGGAATTTTCATCTTATGTTATTCCTACCACATAATAGTATTATGTTACATAAGTACTCTCTGGCTAGTTACCACTGTCTATACCTAAGAAGGAAGTCAACAATGGCTTAGAGTGTCGCCTCCAGACACTAGAAAAGGAAGAATGTGGGGCGTTTTTTGTTGTTGTTGTTTTTAAGGAGGAGGGCGAACAGCATTCGGTGGAAACCTTAGGCAAACTAAGTTGTTAAAAACAATTTAAAAAACTTTCAACTGTACAAATACTACCAAGTATTCTTTCTTTCTTTTTTAAATGTCTTTTGGCTTTCTTACATATTTTTTTTAAATATACCATGTTATAATATTTACGTAAATTAATCTAAACAACCTAAAAAGTTTCCTTTTTATATTACAAAGGAATTTTTTCATTCCTCTTAAATATTTAAACATACACATATTTTTATTGGTAAGCTATGTTCTTATGCCATTCTCCCAACGTATTGGTTGTGTTCTAAGTTTTGCTTAAAATTTTACTTGTAGCCATTTTTAAAGTGTTATTTTGTTTTCAGTTGAAATGTTTTCTAAAATGTCTTGTGTGAGTTTTTATTGAATAAAAATTTGACGGCTACAGTTTTTTGAAAACATTTTTATGTTTTCATCGAACTTTCACTCGTTATACTACTACTGCGTTAAAATATTTCACATGTAATAAACATGGCTTCTGCATTTACTTACATCCTTCTGCCAAATGCAATAATCACACGCACTTGCAATGACCGTGGCTTTATCTATCCGCATAATAATAATCCTTTAACAGATAAGTCATCATCTTCATTAAAGTTCTTTGTAATTGTTTGCTTGTTTGTTTCAAATATTCGCGAAAGCTACACAAGAGCTATCTGTGCTATCTGTCCCTAATTTTAAGTCATTAAACTAAAGAGAAGGCAACTAGTCAAGAGCATCCGTCGCCAACTCTTGGGCCACCCTAATCGAAGATATGTATTTGGTCGTCATTCTCATAATGCACCTGCGGACCCATAGCATGGAGCAGAAACTTACCGAAAGAGGACGCGAACTTTGGACCCTCGGAATCACAGTCCGGCACCCTAATGTTTGCCCATTCTTTGTAATATATATATATAATATTACCAATTATTGGCGATTTGAAACAAGCACTTAGCGTAATTAAAAGTTATTGTAACTGATTAAAATATAATAAACGTACGAGCTCGAACTTTGAATAATTTCACCCTCAACCGCCCAAGTTGCAAGAAAAGGGTGTTTGAGCAAATAATAATAAATATCAAATGGATTTCATGCACTTGATTAACATACTGATGGACATTTACTTAATCTCAAGTTGCATAGAAGAGATTTTGAAGTATTACATCTAGTGATTGTCTGCACAGTTTTCCATTATTAATTCCACTGCTTATCAGTAAAACAGACAGCTCAACACTTCTTTAAAAATAAATCGATATTTACTGACAGGAGTATTTATCTTGTGTTAAAAAATTACAAAGGTAAACATTATAAGCCGGAGTAGCCTAAAAAAAACACCACAATCAACACTTTCCACATTTGCCATCTCAAGCTCAGTTTTCCATTTTCTGAATGGTTTGTTGGTTGATAAGCACAAAGCTACACAATAGGTTCTCAAGCTCAGTTTTCCATTTTCTGAATGGTTTGTTGGTTGATAAGCACAAAGCTACACAATAGGTTCTCAAGCTCAGTTTTCCATTTTCTGAATGGTTTGTTGGTTGTTAAGCAGAAAGCTACACCATATGTTCTCTTTGCTGTGTCCACTTAATATATCAGACCCAAACTTTTGGAGTGATAAGCCTTCAGACCTATTGCCAGCAGGAGACTTTTTTTAGAACAAGCCACATATCTACTGTGTTCACTTCGGGGAGTCGAGCCCCGGATTTTAGCATTGTAAATCAGAAAACTTACAACGGTCCCACTGGTCAAGGTATTTTTTTTTGTTTGTTACGGCTTTCGCACAAAGCTACACGAGGGCTATCTGCGCTAGCACTCCATAATTTAGCAGTGTAAGACTAGAGGGAAGGCGGCTAGTCATCACCACCCACCGCCAACTCTTGGGCTACTTTTTTACCAACGAATAGTGGGATTGAAAGGGCGAGCATATTTGGTGTGACGGGTATTCGAACCCGCGACTCACAGATTGCTAGTCGAGCGCCCTAACCACCTGACCATACCGGGCCTGGTCAAAGTAAACTAACTCGATCATGGATTTTGAATTTCTTTCATGTGTAACTCTTTTTTTTATTATTATTATCCACACACTAGGTATTTATTAAGTTATTTTCTGATCACATTACTCTGTATATCATTTAGAAAAATATATAATTGATTCTTTTGAAAAAAGGAACTATCTGAATTTGTAAGAAAAAAACTTTTATTTTCCATTTTAAAATCTTTTAGTTAATGACTTTATTTAATATTTATGGATGTAGGATTATTTTTCCCACTGTAATTGTGAGTTCGTTTGTAGTTATGCACAAAGCTACACAATGGGCTATCTGTGCTCTGCCCACTACGGCTATCGAAATCCGGATTCTAGCGTTGTAAGTCCGCAGACATACCGCTGTGCCACTGGGAGGGGGTAATTGTGAGCGTTTTTTACTGGAGTTCGCATAAAAAAGTCAAAAAAAGCTTTATTAGCGATTTCAGCTGCAAATCATATTTTATGTATTAGATCATTAAATTAGATCACAGTTCATGATGCTAACGATAATTTTTTTCATGAATGCCTGTCGACCAACCAAATATGGTTTTACTAAGATATAAAAAAATATTGATTAAGTGGGAAGATCGGGAATATTTATTTCAGATTTAAAAAGAAAAGATGTCTTTATTTTGAAAAGCTTATAGTGTGTGTGTGTTTTTGACGTAATGGTTCCGCGTATTTATTGCTGACATGTCAAGAGTAATTTTATGTGACTTTGTTGCATTCGTCTTCGTTATTTTTGTGAAAACCTCGGGTCAGTGATTTACATTGCTGACTATGTATTCAAGTTAAGTATTCAACAACGTTTTATGTTGACTATCAGAGATGGAAACGGTATTGTTGCACCAATAATTAATCCCCAATTCAATCTAAACTTTATGCGAGTTTTCTGACGTTAAGAATAAATGTTAAGCGTGCATATTACAATACTGATGAACAGATTTAAGGATGCAGTATCTATCTTAAAATCTTAGAAATAAGTTATTTTTTAGAACACTGCATAATTGTATCAGTTACACTACTAACACAGCGGATCCGGCATGGCTAGGTGGTTAGGGGCGCTTGACTCGCAATCTGAGGGTCGCGGGTTCGAATCCCCGTCACACCAAACATGCTCGCCTTTTCAGCCGTTATAATGTGACGGTCAATCCAAATATTCGTTGGTAAAAGAGTAACCCAAGAGTTGGCTACTTTAGTTTTACACTGCTAAATTAGGGACGGCTAGCGCACATAGCCCTCGTGTAGCTTTGCGCGAAATTCAAAACAAACAAACTAATTAATACATATTAACTATGTCTTGACTTCAGAAAGTTGCATGTTAAGTGCGTTCTGTACCACCTGAACTAGTACTACATTTGGGTCTGGCATGGCCAGGTGGATAGGACGTTCGACTCGCAATCTGAGAGTCGCGGGTTTGAATCCCCGTCCCATCAAATATCCTCGCCCTTTCAGCTGTAGGGGCGCTATAGCGTGACGGTCACTCCTACAATTCGTTGATAAAAGAGTTAAGAGTGAGTGGTGTTGACTAGCTGTCTTTCACTGCTAAATTAAGGAAGGCTAGCGCAGATAGCCCTCGTGTACCTTTGCGCGAAATTCGAAACAACCCAAAAGTATTACAACGATACATTCAAACGATACAACTTCGATAAAGATGGCTTCTGCATATTATCATGCTAATATTTTTGTGTAGTTTCTGAATGACGTTCAAGCTCAAAAAGAAAGTTTTAGGTCACATTTAATTCCCGTTATCCAATTTATCAGAGCAGGCGAGTGAGGGCTATTATCTTGTCTTTTCAAACTGAATATACTGACAAATACTTGGGGCTACAGCGTAAAAATCTAATCAAAATTCAATCTAAAAAGGAACTAAACCTAAACTAAAGAGACAAAACAAACACGCTTAGAATTACTTTGGGCTTTAACCTATTTTATGTACATTATATGGTTCAACAATGTAGAAGGTTAGGTCTAACACCGTTTCTAATTTCGGATTCTAGTGTTACCGCCCTTTGCTGACACACTTAATTTTATCAGGGGTTGCCGTGAAAGTGTCGCTGAACTTTCCAACCGTACTGAACTTTTTTCCGTTCCATGGGTGGAGAAAACAGTTCATTGACTGGATACAATATAACAGCACTTCACGATAATCTACAAACATTAAGAGTTTAATATCCAGCATCGGACAACGCGATTCATGCAATTGAACATTACACACGATAAAAAATAACTGATAAAATTTCCGTTAACTTCATCAATGAACTAACTAAGAGTACAGGCACACCTGTTAAGCCAGAATAACTATGATGAAATGGTTCATTATAGATCACCAAATATTCAGTGAAGCAGTCTTGGTTTATTAAAAACAAATTCATGACTTATACATAGTGCTTCTGGTATAAAATGTATACATGTGTAGAAATATTGGTCCAATAACACAGCAGAGTAATGTTGTTTAATATTCTCGTTTAATATTGAAACAGATGCTGAGTTTTATCTTGCGGTTTTAAACTATAAGTATTGGGTCGTCAAGAAATGACTGTCACTTTTTTTTTTAGATGAAAAACCCCGAACAACTTATATAACAAAACAAAACATTTATTAAATGAAATAGTCTCCATTCTTATCAATGATGCTTTTCCATCTTACAATCAGGTTGTTAATGCCATGATTAAAGTAATCACTTGGCTTTGAAGCAAAAAAAACATGCCGATGTCCTTTTTAACACCTTCCACATTTGCATACGTTTTCCCATTATGATGGTGTTGCAGCGAACGAAAAAGATGGTAATCTGATGACGCCATAATCTTGTGTTGTATCAAACGTGCCACATGTGGATGTGCATTGTCATGGAGAAGAAGAACACCTTACGGTTGACGAGTGAAGGGCGTTTCTGATGAAGAGCTTGATTTAAACATTCCAGTTGTTGACTATAGATCTCTGCATTGACAGTTTGCTGTAGTTTGAGGAGTTCAAAATGAATTACTACTTTGATGCCTTACCAAATACAAAGCATCACTTTCTGTAGATGGAATCCAGGTTTGAGGTTCAGAAGTGCTTTTTGTCTAGGACTGAGCCGTTGTTTTTGACGTTTAATATTCGCACAAAGAATCCATTTTTCATCACCAGTGACAATTCTGTCCAAAAATGGTTCATGCGCATTACGCACCAGAAGAGACGAAGCAACGTCCACACGTTGGCAACGATTATCATCGGGGAGTTCGTGAGGCATCCAAATACCTTCTTTATGGAGTTTTCCCATATTCCTTAGATGTTTAAATATTGTTTCATGAGACATGCAATTTCAGGGCCATTTCACGAGTGTTTTGCCTTGGGTTAGACTCAACAAGCGTCTTCAGAGCATCAATAGCAATTCCAACATGTTGACCCCTGCCATCACAGTTTTTAAGGCTAAAGTCACCTGAATGAAATTTGCTGAACCATCGTTGACCCTTATGAACGTTCAAAACATTTCCATAAACTTCTTTGATATTCGTTGTGGCTACAGAGACATTGTTTCCCTTGTATTCAAACAGCATTACATGCCGAATGTGTGTCTCGTCGTGTGCCATCACTATAGGGGATTAGAGTATACTAAACTTTACACATTATATACGCTACACTAATGTAACGTTTAGGCGGTTCGTTTAACTATTATACGTAATGTACGTTTTTTGGGGGGTGGTTAATGAAAGTGTTCCAAAACGCGACACTAATTTCTTGACGACCGAATATAACGTTAAGCTCTCTAACTCATATTCGTTTGTTTTACAGCAAAACCTCATTGGATATCTGCTGTGTCCACCACGGGGAATCGAACTCCGGATTTTAGCGTCGGGAGTCCTTAGGCTTACCGCTGTTCCCTCTGGAGACGTAAGTCGTATTAAAAACATATCTAGAAACTCAAAGTCTTTGTTATCAAGGGCTCTTCACTGACAAATTGATGTTGTTTTAAGTTAGGCTTCACAAACTACCCTTACTATAGCATAAGTCTTTGTATGTTTCAATATTGCTTCTTCTGTACAACAAGCCCAGTGAGCTGAAATAAATACATTTCAAAGCTTTCAGGTTGTTATATTTGTAACGTTCTGTCCACCGCGTGAAATCGAACTGCGGATTTTCGTGTTTGTCAGATATAAAAGACTGTTTGGCGTAGGTAGTATTAATTAATTATTTTATGAGTTAATATTTCATTATTGTTTAGTTTTTTGATAATAAGACAGCTAAAAGCAGACGATTATTGGAAGTTGTGTTTATAATTCTTTGATGTTGAGGCTATCGAACGTCGCGTGAAATTTATTGATCTCGAGGGTATAAAGATTTCGAGAAGGCGAGGAGACGATTAAGTGATAATTTTTTAAATAGTGTGAGACGATCGGGAACAGCAGACAAACAGAGCAGACGAGAAAGTAAAGTCACGGGAAGTAGAAGTTCGGCCAAAGAAAGTTAAACGTAAAGTTAACTGCGTAGGTGTGAAAGGTCTAACGGTTAATATGGACCTAAGGATTAATATGCTAGAGGAGGACTAACAGTTTTAAAAGAGATAAGAAGTATAGTTTATTTCATCAAAGCCAGTTCTAAAGTACTTGTATTAGCCTGAGTGCACTTTGGCAAAAGGAACAGACGGTATTTGAAGTACGAAGAACAGACGATTACTGAAAGAGCAGTATACGACCATGGTAACTCACGCAAATAAATTATACACGGAATAGTAGTGCGATAGAAATAGAGAAAGGTAGTTCACTTGTCAATTGAAATTCTAAAGCAATTGAATAGGCCTAAATGGACCTTTGACCAGAAAGAGAACTATATACAGTATTTATGATATGCATATGATCTCTATAGTGTAAGTATGCTTAATTAGTTCCAATATATATATATATATTATCTTTAAAACAAGTGAAATGCGTGCTGTTCGTTTATTTTTGAATTTATCACCAAGTCACTGACACCTATTGTAGAAGAATCCTTAGCCTAACACCCATATTATTCAACCTACTTACTAAATACTGCTACTATATATAATATCAAGAAGAGTAAGCCTCATTATTTTGATGGTGTTTCTAATCTGTAGACTTATCATTGATCCGTCCGAGGAACAAATGCTTTCAATGTGAATATTAGGTTATATAACCAATGCTTCTAGTATTTTAGTGGTCACTAGGTATTTACTCTGTATTCAAACTTCGTATCTTCCTTCAAAATTATATATATATATATACTAGCTGGTGTACAGCCCCCTGGAGGGAAGTTATGTAAATTCGTGATTAATGAAAGGTTCTCTTAGGACATGAAACATTGCCTCCCTTGTATGTAATTGTGGAAAACGCAAAAAAACGCCCATAAAAACTGCAAAACATAAAACGTGAAACAACAAATTTGCATGTATCTCCGCATAGACCCAACAAACCTTCCTGATAAATTTGGTGAAGAACCATCAACAGGGGGCGAAATAGTGGTAGAAAACGCAAAAGCGCCTACTGAAACCGCGAGGAACGTGTTTTGTAATAACTTAACTCTGCTCGTTACATTTCGAAAATAAATGTTTCACTGCGCGTGCTTGCTGTCTATTACTACTTTCGAAAAATTGGCAATAGACACGTCAAAAATACTAACTACAGCGTGATAGAAAACCAAAAGCGTCAATATAAGGAAATGATCTTAATTATGTATTTATATATAAGTATTATACATATGTTGCAATTTATACAGTTTGCGGTTAACATTAATTCATAGCTGTTTATACAATATTTGGCCTAGAATAATCACACACAACATACAAATTAGCAAAGATCGCGGCGCCATGACTTCGCATAAAACCAATCTAACATGTTAGATTGGTTTTATGCGGCGCCATGACACAATAATTTTGTAACTGAACGATGTTATTCTCCATCAGTGTCATCCAACGGTAAAATGTTGCCACTTTACCTATCTCTTTGATAAAGTTAGATCTGATTACGACATAGGCCATCATACTAAAAGAAAGTTGCAACCCTGATCTATCTGAGAATTTCGTAACGTAGTGCACAAACAATAAATGGGATAATGGTAGAGGGCTTACTTGGGTATTAAACAGAAATAAGACGAAGTATCTCTAACTGATGGGTATTAAACAGAAATAAGACGAAGTATATCTGACTTATGGGTATTAAATAGAAATAAGACGAAGTATATCTGACTTATGGGTATTAAATAGAAATAAGACGAAGTATCTCTGACTGATGGGTATTAAACAGAAATAAGACGAAGTATCTCTGACTGATGGGTATTAAACAGAAATAAGACGAAGTATCTCTGACTGATGGGTATGAAACAGAAATAAGACGAAGTATCTCTGACTGAAGTTACTTTTTGGAGATGTCTGATAAAAAAAGCTACGAAGGAAAAAGTTTTGTGAATTTTATAATTCGAAATTAAGGCAAAATTTGGAAGTTTAGTGTAGATTAATATCAGTGAAAAGAGAAAACTATTTAAAGTTCCAATTACTTAAAAGATAACAAATAATTAGAAGTATCTATATTTCGTGGTTAGCATTAAAAAACGGTTACAAAATGTGAGTTGTGAAATGCAATGGTTATGTAAATCTGGGATGAATGGCTGGTTTATATTTCCCATGGAATATAATAAAGTCTATTAGTATGTAATTTAAGTTGTCTAAGGCTGTTTATTGAGATAATTTGTTTGTTTCTTGTTAAGCACAAAGCCACAAAATGGGCTATATGTCCTGTACCCACCAAGGATATCGAAACCAGGTTTTTAACGTTAAAAGCCCCCACACTTACCGTTGTGCCAATAGGGGGCTTGTGAGATGATAACAGAGCCTAACGAAAATGAAACATGGAACTTGTAATTTCTATTTTCTTGATTTGATGCTTTTATGCATATCCTCTGTATTGCAGGGCCCCCAGTGGCACAGCGTTATGTCTTCGGGCTTACAACGCTAGAAACCGGGTTTTGATACCCGTGGTGGGCAAAGCACAGATAGCAGACGTGTACTGCAGAAGTGTAAAAGGTCTTCGTCCAGTAATTTACAAATGTTTCACATACGTAATCTGTTAGACTGTATAACTCTGATTGCATAATGATCAATAAAATTTAATTGTGGCTGCAGTAGTCGAATTAACCTCTTTGAGCTCTTAAATTATTTGAAATTATTGTTAGAAGTTTTACAACTGTAATCTTATCTTTTCGAACATCAAAAAACATTGGGATTTCTGGAAGGTATAATGTGTAATATCATCATAAAATCCATTCACATTGGAATTTGACAAAATGCAGCAAGTAAAAACACAAATTCAGAATTTCAAGTAATGTATATTAAAAAAATTCTTAAAGATGAGGTTTGAGGGAAATAATAACACGGCATATGTTCTCTTGCTGCATTGCAGATAAACGAAGATTTAAAAGTGTAAATATTTGGAAAGAAATTAAAGAGAAAACACCACACAAGAACCTGGAAGACGGTATTGATGTTGACACCATTTCAGGCTATAAGTGGATACGTTTTATGAAAATCTTGTTCAAATCATAACACTCTTAGCCCGAATTCTGTTGTAGGATAAAAAATGTCTGTTAAGGAAATGAAGTGACGTCAATTGACTGTTAGTTCTTTATTTCCAGTAGCGTTACCCATTTTTTCAAGTAAAGAAGTAGCTAAAATGAGTAAAGATATAAAAGGAAAAGTACAGTAAGAGTAAGAGAGCTAAGGAGAAGAAATGAAGCCGGTTGAAGGATGTAAGAAAGTATGCTAAACGAGGGGTAGTATCTATAAGATAGAGTATGAAGCTCGTTGTAAGAACGTGGTAACTGAAATGCCTGCACCTTAAGGAAAAACCACCAATAACAAGAATGTGGAGGTCAGTCAACCTGAATATTTTAGAACAATCGCATTAAATAGCGAAGAGACGTCTCTTCTAATGATCCCAAAGGACGAAACTCCTGACATACGTGTGAAGATGCACCTTGAATTATCAACTCTGATGGAACAGGTGCGGTTGAGGATGGTTGAGTTTTCTTCGTCTTCCTTAAAGTACATTCTAGATAATCCGCATCTAGAAACGCTCGAGCTTTGGTTTGGCCTTTACTGTTCTAGACAAACAGATGGTTGTACTTTGACACAAGTTTTAGTAATGAAGAGATATCAAGGAATAAAGATATTTTTTGACAAAGTGAGAAGTAGAGATAATGAGATATATAGAGGCACAGTTTAGTAATAAAGTTAAAAGGTATAACTAGGGGAATTAAACCACAGTAGAACCTTTGTAAAATAAAAATTATAAATCACTCGTTAGTTTTGTGAAGTATTATTTTTTTTACCATGTTTTGTTATCAACAACATGATGTTGTAAAGAGTATTTAACTTGTTAAATATACTCTATAGATTTGCACGAGACTTCGTTTACAAAGTTTATCAAAATGACCAGTAAAAAAAAAAGAGTTTATAATGTCCTCCAGAAGTTCTTTAAGTGGTCATCATTCAAAATCAGGAAGGATAATGTCAGATAGAGACTCGGTAATATTTAATAGTTACACTTTCAAGGTTGAATAACGTCAATGGTATTTTGGTTTGCTTATTAGTAACCAAATAATGAAATATATCAAGTTAAAAATTGAATAACATGTCTGTTGTATATTGTTTATTGTTTGCTAATTAAGAACTAATTTTACAGAGTAGATTTAGTATGGCTATTTTAAATATTATGTATTGGTAAAAGATTATGAGTTAATATGAATATATTCAGTTTTCGAATGATAATATTTATATGTAATAAGCAACTAATTTACTGTCTATATAACTTTGCGTTAATTAAACAGTGGTCACTAAAAGTGTTAATATCGTAATTGTATCAGGCCTCAAATGAAGTTTGTGGATTCGTTTTAAAATCAAGAGAACATTGACATTTTTGTTAGTATTGTCAGTAATGTAAAGCTTGTTATGAATTTTATTATATATTAAAGTAGATCTCAACTAGAATAAACAAATTGAGAGACCGTTCTTAAAAGAAATGAAACTTTATAAGGATTTCGAGAAAACGCTTAATAGCAAAGTTGGAGGTTATAAATTAAAACCGGACTAAGTATGTTTTGAGCTCCACGCACAAAAACATGTTATGGATCCTTCAATCATGAACCAAACATTCAGGGAGAAATTCAAAAATAATATATCAAAAATATTCATTCATTTTTTAACAAAATAATATTTTTTTCCCATTTTATAAAAACTTATGCCCCACCCAGTGGCTCAGCGGGAAGTCTGAAGGCTTATAACGCTAAAAACCGGGTTTCAGTACCGTGGTAGTGACAGAACAGATAGCCCATTGTGTAGCTTTGCGCTTAACAACAAACAAACAAAATATAAAATTATTAAAATCAAACTGATGTAATACTATTTTAAACAATACTGTATTGTATGACTTATATATTGTTATCACACTTCGCAGTGTAGTTCACTGTACATATAATGCATTTTAAGTGTTTTGGTTGCAGCAAATTTATCAATAACGTCTACTGTATTTACAGTTTCGGCTATATGTATGACATGTGATTCATGACATATTTATCATCACTTGAAAAATTGGCTATGATTGGCTGTTTTCAATAAGCATCAGCGAATCGCCGTAAAACATTTAAAACTTTTTTTTGTCACTATGAATATAATTGGCTAATGACTTATACAAATGTTAACAACCAATGACGATCTAGCTTTAAAGTAATATAAAATACAGACTATGTTTCTTTATTGCGAGGGTGCGCTTGATTTGCCTAAACAACCCTAAACACAACTCGATTTATTCATGAAATATTTAAAATTTTGGAATAACTAGAAACTCAATAAGATGTAATAATTAAAGCAACATTACAACAACACTAGCTTACAAAACTAAATTAGCTAAGTATTAAAAACTTGTTTTTGTACATTGATATTTTGTGTCGTCTTTAATTAAAAATGGAAAACATTTAACTCTTGTAATTTATGGAAAGTTTACCACCTTTTAAGAAACCTCATTCATTATTGTATATATGTGCGTTTCAGTAACGGAAATGTCAAGCGCTGACCTCCTAAGCCAGTGTTTCTCAACCACCGGTCTACGGACCACCGCGGATCCGTCACGACCACTTTACTGGCTCATGGGATTTCACAAAAACAAACAAACTAAAACTGACAGACTATCCGTATGTTAAGACGTCAAGAAATTAGTGTCACTTTTTGTTAGAAGAAATAAACCCGAACAACTTTTATATCAAAACAAAACATTTATTAAATGAAATACTCTCCATTCTTATCGATGACGCTTTTCCATCTTACAATCAGGTTGTTATTGCCCTGATTAAACAAATCACTTCGCTTCGAAGTCAAAAAACATGTCGATGTCCTCTTCAACACCTTCCACATTAGCATACGTTTGACCATTAAGATGGTGTTGTAGCAAACGAAAAAGATGGTTATCTGATGGAGCAATATCTGGAGAATATATTGAGTGGGAGAAAACTTCCCAACCCAACTCAATAATCTTGGGTCGCGTCAAACGTGACATGTGGACGTGCGTATCGTGGTATAGAACACCTTTCCAACTGACGAGTGAAAGGCGTTTCTGATGAAGGGCTTGATTTAAACGTTCCAGTTGCTG
>NW_013667697.1:138575-140320 GCF_000517525.1 Limulus polyphemus
GACGTTTAGGCGGTTCGTTTAACTATTATATGTGGTGTACGTTTTTTGGGGGGTGGTTAATGAAAGTGTTCCAAAACGCGACATTAATATCTTGACGATCCAATATAAATCGTGACGTTTTTTCGTTGTGCGTGCATTTCAGTGGTCCGCAGTATCGAAAACCTTCAGGAACACTGGTCTAAACCCACATCTGTAGTTCGTTGTGTTGTAAAAATAATACTGAATATTCTTCATTATTCTATTAAACCCTAGCACATTAATAAGATAGAATGACACCGTTGCGTTGTAAAATTTTGTTTTAAAAATTAGCGCAAATCTACACAAGAGGTATCTGTTCATAGTCGCCTCTAGTTTTGAACCAATAGACTAGAGAGAAGGCAGCCAATCAATATCACCCACTGCAAACTCTTGAGTTTCTTGTGTTTGATTTTATAGTGGGATTTGAAAGTCTCTCTCACACACAAACAGCACCAGGTGTGGAATGTGTTTTTATGGCAACAGGTTGTGAGCTATTAAACGCTGGATTCACAGTCCAAAAACGCTAACCAAAAGGCAAGATTTGAAATCGTATAAATATTTTATAGATGTGACGAGCTTACCTGCTGAAGAGGTTGTTTTCAAAGGAGTATAGATATTCATAGGTATTAATAGGTATTCTGAAAATCTGAGGAATAGTAGGTAAATAAGATTTCAAGTAGAAAGTTGTTGTTATGAGACAGACATTTAGAAAGGGTAAATAAAAGAAAATGTGATACAGTGTACGCACAGTTGCATTTATAAATAAACTGTGTTAGTTGTGATCGTCATCATGATTGTTATTTCTACTAAATTTAATCACAGTATTTTTTTTTAAAATGATAGAATTAAACACTTTTTCGTGCAGTAAATAATGATAAAACAAAAAAATGTTAGAATTCATCTAATACGCTATTTAAGTTACATTTCAAAATTCAAAAGTCTTCCGCTGGATCGGCGGTAGGTTTACGGACTTACAACACTAAAATCCGGAGTTCGATCCCCCCCTCGATGGCCAGCCCATTATGTGACTTTGCGCTAAAAGAAACAGTACAATTCAAAGACTTAGATTTTTTGTGCTTCGAAACAGAATTACTTGTTTCTTTAAATTAAGTATTTTTCTTAAATTCGTTCTGAAATATTAATGTATAAATAAGTATATGTATATTAAAATAAAAATTATTATCTAACACAAAATCATCTGGTGTCGCACCTTGACTCAGAACAATATGCTGATCATCTACACAACGCCCTCTGTATTCTACTTTGACTAACACAATATATATTCAACAATACCGTTCTTTAATTACAACACAAAAACCTAAATACTTTTCGCTATTGTGCAAATTCTCTTTATTGATCCTGATATTGTAAGTAAGTTCTAAAACAAAGGTTTTTTTTTGTCCATTTTCAAAATTACATTATCAGTATATGCTTATAAACAATAGCTTCTGTGCTGTGAAAAGCAAATATTACCTTACTTCGTAAGCATGTCACAAGGAAGATTCGGTGATCACGTATATTACGTTGTAAACACTATATAAAGAAACACACCTCATTAAGATATAAAAATGTGAAGATAATCTCATTATGTTCTTTTTTTGCAAAGTTTTAATGGTACTCATAGATTGTTTGTTTGTTATGAATTTCGCCCAAAGCTACTACGAGGGCTATCTGCGCTAGCCGTCCCTAATTTAGCAGTGTAAGACTAGAGGGAAGGCAGCTAGTCA
>NW_013667697.1:141320-148237 GCF_000517525.1 Limulus polyphemus
ATTATAACGCCCCACGGCTGAAATGGCGAGCATGTTTGGTGTGATAGGGATTCGAACCCGCGACCCGCAGATTGCGAGTCGTGTGCCCTAACCACCTGGCCATGCCGGGCCCTTCGGCACTGAAAAAAAAGAACCAAAAAAGAATAATTGATACCAGGATAATCGTTTCCAAAAGGAATCGCCTGAACTGGGCCGATAGCTTTTTGTAATGTTTATTATACTGAAATTTTCTTGAGCCAATGATGACACTAGTAAAAGTCTGTGGTTAAAGTTGAAATCGTAATATTAAATTGAATTGATAGCGCAGATTGCCCTGAGTTCATTTATGCCCATGAACTTCCTTAAAACCATGTCTGTAATTCAATGAGCTTCAGTCTTATGTAGAAGTATTAATAATGATAATTTCTGATTAGGATAAGCTAAGTACTTAGATCGAAACTAAGAATCAACTTGGTCATCAGTATAGCTAATAAAATATATTTTCATAAGTTTCAGATTTATAAAGATCAGAATGCATTGTTTCATTTCTTGGATACACGATATGTTTGCCAATGTACGTGCAGCACAATTATCCTAAAATATATAAAAGCTCAGAATATATTCATTTTAAGTTTTACTTTAAAATTATCTCACAAAAATTTTGAAGAAGGAATATTATTTATGAAGATTTTATGCTCTAAGTAAATATATTTAAGTTACATGAACGTGGTGTTTCACCCTATTGTGTTGATATATGAATACTGAACCATATTAATTTGGCATCGTAAGGATAGTAGCAAGCTAGCTAACTTCTAGTTGCTACTTGTTACAGAGTGCCATTGGTTTCTAAAAGAGAAATTCTGTTTTTTAAGGAAGGAACTAATGTCCAAAAGTCGCTGAACATTGAAAAACTTTTTAATCACTGAGAGATTGGTAACTGGACCTTAGTTTCAACAAGGTGGAGTTAGGAAAGTAACCAATAAGTTTGAGAGTTACCACTTTAACTTCTAAGCTTGCTAAGATATTGATAGCCATTGTTATCGATCACTTATAAAATTAGTTTGAAATCTAAAATTTAGATCATAGCACAAAGCATAGTTCTCTGTTGCATCAACTTGGTAGAATTATTTCGTTTGATAAAGAAATTATCTAAAGATCAGTAAATGAATACCGACAGTTAATACCATTGTACAAGAACAGTGTTCCTGGTTCTGTGCAGTTCTGAGAATTACTTCCTCTATCGTCGATCGTGCTGATTATCGTCAATAACCACTATCGTCCGACATCGCAATTTCTACTGTAATAAGCTCCAGTAAAGAATAATGAGAAGGTCAGTCTTACACCACAGTATTTAACAAACTTGCACTCACTGTACGTGAACGTCGAATTTCAAGACAACAATAAGCACTATCGTCCGACATGGCAATTTCTACTGTAATAAGCTCCAGTAAAGAATAATGAGAAGGTCAGTCTTACACCACAGTATTTAACAAACTTGCACTCACTGTAAGTGAACGTCGAATTTCAAGACAACAATAAGCAGGTAAAAATCACGAAAGTCCACTAGAGCGGCATCAAGAGGACTAGAGGGAAATTTTTGTGATTCTAGTTTCTTCAGCCATCTTTCTTATGCAAAAAGCTGTTTGTTGGTTCCGATGTATGGCTAAAAACTTATGAACTTTGAAGTGCGAGCATTGAATAATTTAAAATAAATATTTCTTTATTATCCTATTAGTGGTACCAGTAGGTACTTCAAGCTTTATTACAATTACTTGGAATGGAATGTTCTCTTCTTTATCAACAGCCTTCATTTTATAGATGATTATCTTGCTCCGAATTTACTTGAATTGTAGCTGCAGAGCTGGTTGCTGTCTTAAAGATTCTGCTATGGGGTGCCCACCTCTTCCACGGAGAACACTGAAAGCTCCCTTCTTTGAAATGGTTTACCATTTGGCTTTATACATCGTTTAGTACTTGAATTGTAGCTGCAGAGCTGGTTGCTGTCTTAAAGATTCTGCTATGGGTGCCCACCTCTTCCACGGAGAACACTGAAAGCTCCCTTCTTTGAAATGGTTTACCATTTGGCTTTATACATCGTTTAGAAATACTTTTATAGTCTTCTAATCATAAGTTAATCCATGTAAGCATTGCACTGTCGAATGGTTTATAATTTGCAAGGAACATACGCAGAGGTTGAGTGCGTTATATTAAAATGATTATGGAGCCTCGTCATGTCTTTACAGTCCATGACGTTCAATCCAGTCATGCTTGCTCTACCCGACGACCGTACACCTTGACAATAGTTTTGTTGTATAGTTTCATTACAAAAGGCTACGTCCTAAGGTTTTTCATGTCAAAAACACGTCACTCCTCCTTGTATGGTTTTCATAATCCAGCTAGTGTACGAGGATGACGGTTCCCGCCAGCCGTTTCAACAGTCCGATCAGGCAGAAACCCATAAGTGCTGATTCTGGTGACTTGACTGGTATGCCTTGGTATGGAATAGCATGAATACCTGTTTCATGCTTCAGCTGCTTAAGATATGTGACAGTTATAAAGATATGTCGTTATAAAAGCAACTTGTGTACACATGAATTGTGTCACTTTTCCAAATGAAGATTCTTCTTGAGTATGTTGCCTGAAGCTGATGGACAGCACTTACTACTGACCTTTGTGTTTTTAAATTCTCACCTGTTACAAGACATTGCACTTTTGCTTATCACAGCAGAATTAGGACTTTTTGCTAGTCCCTTTTTAGACGGTCCTGGTGCCGCAAGTTGATATATGTATTAATATGTTCAAATGTTTCCCAATGCCATTAAGTACAGACGATATCTCTGTCTTGGAAATTCTAAATCCACCATCTGAACAGATTTTTATAATCCGAATGTATGATAATTTTGCTTCGAAGATGGCTATTATATTCTTCCCAAAAGCGATGAACGTTCGGCAGCATAACACGTAACGCCAAAATGTGGTTCTAATGCATGTCATTCTACCTCAACTTTATATCTGTTGCGACTGTTATGTTACTTGCTATTTGAATACCCAAAATCGTTTTAATATAGCGTACTCATCTCTCTGAATATATAAATGCTAAACTTATCGCCCATGCCTCTACGGTTTGAATGTGCGGCAATAAGTCACTGTATTAGAGTATTTATAAATTTCGATTAACATCTTGTAGTTTGAAAAACTTAACAAAATGGACCAATTGGCTTGATCGTAGAATTCAGAAGACAATAATGAATGAGCAGCTCTGTGATTGGACTGAGGTGAGAGGGGGGAGTACTCAAAGATACGTTTAGTTCTGTGATTGGACAGAGGGGGTTACTGAAAGATACGTTTTAGGACATTTGTCGCCATTCTTTATATAACTGTTATTAGTAGCTTCATAAGCTGTCAATGATCTAAATTTTCCCATGACAGCACGTTGACAGGGAAAGCTGATATTATTTCTAAAAAATTTCGACAGGCTTAGTGAATAGTGAAACCAGTAAATTATGCATATTTTAACATTAAGAAGCGTAAAGTTATAGATTCAAGATATAGACACTTATTGGGTATTTATTTCTGGAAAGCTAGAAGTTCTGTAGCTTTCATGAGAATTTCTGGTTTCCTCTTTTACAGCTAATAATCGAAGTGTGGAATTTAAACTTATCATTATACCTATACTAAGGCTCTAGTTAAGCCCAACTGATGGCCATTGCTATTCGAGAATGATATGCCAATTGGTAAACGCGTAGAGAAGGATTATTTAAACTAACCTGCTTAGAAATCGTGAGCGAAGAGGAATTCAGACAGTTAAGCTTTGTTCCATGTTCTGTAGAAGTAGGCATTGTTAGACTAAAATGTCATTTACTACCACGGGGGGGGGGGGGGGATAGGCCACCTGTAAGGACGTTAATATTCTAGGACTAATAATGACATTAACTATGACTCTAGTGTTTGAGACAGTAAGTACGAGCTTTAAAAACCAAGATCCAGACGTGTTATTATGCAAAGATATTTCACTATAGAAATGTATAACTTGTAGAATAAGTTACCTGATGACGTGACGTGTGCTGGTAATTGCCTTTTTTACATTGTTATTAGGTGTTTACATGTTAGTATGAAAGATTGCATTTAGATGGGTTGATGTTTACTTTTGCTCACTCTAGAAATGTATAACTTGTAGAATAAGTTACCTGATGACGTGACGTGTGCTGGTAATTGCCTTTTTTACATTGTTATTAGGTGTTTACATGTTAGTATGAAAGATTGCATTTAGATGGGTTGATGTTTATTTTTGCATTGTTTTTAAGAAAATGAATGATTGGTTTGGTTTGATTTTGAATTTCGCGCTAAGCTACACGAGGGCTATCTGCGCTAGCCGTCCCTAATTTAGCAGTGATAGACCAGATAATTGGCTACTCTTTTACCAACGAATAATGAGATTGACCGTAACATTATAACGCCCCCACGGCTGAAAGGGCGAGCATATTCGGTGACGGGGATTCGAACCCGCAATCCTCAGATTGCGAGTCCAGCACCATAACCATCAGGCCATGAAAATAAATGACACGATGTACATAAGGTCGCCTTGCTCTCATAAGATTAGTTTTAAAATGTTTTTAAAAAACTCTAAAATACGCTGATGTATTCTCAGAAACGTTAAAAGTTTTTTTCTCGAGATAATCTTTTAACAACGTACGACGTAATAGATTTGTTTGACTTAATAAATGAATTGCTTGTGGTACTAATTTGTAGTTTCACTTTTAAATTTAAACAATAAACTTCTATTTTATTATTAACTTCAGATATGACTAAGATTCAAGTAACTATAAATTTACAGTCGGAACAAAATTAGAATTATGTGCGTGCAAAGTGTGACGTTGATTTGGATTTTTATTTATTCATTCCCCTGACAACAACGTTCTGCTGTTAACAGTAAATGGTTAAAAAATCACCTTATATAAATTTACGTTTTTCTTCATTCATCCGTTTTGTGCCACATAAATTTTGAAATGATTTTTCTGGAGAACACATTTATATATTATTTTTCCTCTGTTGTAATTTTAAATCACAATTAAGTTATTCATTCTTGTCAGGAAATGTGTGTTTGTTATCTAAACGGAACATCACAAACCATCCTTTTCAAATTAACTGCGGTTTTATTTTGAGGTTGTTTACCTTCTTTGGTAATAACTCAAGGTCTTCCAGATTACATTTTCAGATTTTTTTTTTACACTTTGATCAGGGCCTTAATGATTTTGACGTGTAATTAAATTAAAAAGGTATTCCTCAGCGAAGGTTGCTGTTCAATGACGAACACAGTATTCTCGTTCAAGAAGACCTCTATTAAGTAACTAACTACTGAGGAAGGTGGCGCTTTAAGAGAACGATAATTATCACTGATGATGTTGTTGATAAAGTATTTCTATTTGAGTACACCTAACATTCTAGTCTGCAAATAAGAAAATTTCAAAGTTTATTCAACTTTCACAAAGCACAATAGTCAGAAACCCAAAATCGACAAAACATCAAAATCAAGGAATTCCAAACACCTAAGCATATTTCAGAAAAATTACATACGTGCGTGTTATAACATTGATCGATTAATTTTCAAAGATAGTGAAATAATACAGTAAAGGAAGTGAATAATTAAATCAAGCAAAATTATGTATAATCTGCCCACCAGTTTATTAAATCAACTTACAAACTGTACATTATTAACCATGTTTTTACAAGACTTGTTCTGTGACATTCGGTAAAAAAAAATTTTTCTTTAATACACAGTCATCCTTAAAGGCTGTAAGGTATCATTCTGTGGAATCTTAAAGAAGGTGGACACCGATTTGGTTCTTCAACCGTTGCGCTTAGTACGTTTTGCTGAAAATAAGAAAACAAATAAATAAAAATTATGACATCCACAAAAAAAAAAAGAATCAATGTCGCACTTAGAAACTCATTCAAAGTTTTCTTCCTTTTCAAAATTTTTAGTAGAAAAATCAAATCAACCCGAACAACAGTCTTGTATCGCTGACTTGACGCTACCCATGTTAATTGAAGCTACGCACACGAAAATCGCATATGAAAAAAAGTTTTACAAAATAACATTACAAAACAAATGGCTGGAACGTGTGTGAAGCTTAATGATATACTTCTAATATAGGACGATTGAAGATTGAACTATCAGTGATAAACCATAAATATCAATAAAATATCTGTTTAGTGTTGAAAGAAACGTTTGAGTCAAAGCTTAAAGGTCTTAGCTTTTATATGTTTTCGTGGGACAATCACATGAGAGTGGTGACACATTCTCTCTGGATGAGATTCTAGTCCATTCCACGTTAGCTTCCAGCTATTAGCTGGTGCTCATTTTACAACAGGATATAATGGAGCAAACATTTGATAACTTGTCGTGCTCATGGACACAACGACTAAGTATTAGCTAGATTCAAACCCACAACCTTTCAGTTACGAATCCCAAGCCCTAACCTTTATATACAACGCTGTTCCCAGATGTTATAAGATTGGCATGTTATTACTATTAATGTATTATTTAATTCATTAAAGAGATTCAGTTTTGATCTTTAGGAATTTTAGTATCTTCTAATTTGTTTAAGTTCGAGGTTGTATTGGCAATATACTTTGAAGCGTTTTGACAATTCTGTGCTCTCGGAGTACCAATAAAAACAAAGCACAAAACACTTGAATTATCTTAAAAGATCGAAACGGTGGAATCAACATTTTATTTACGTAATTGTATCACCGTAAAATAAGTCAGCCCTTAAAGTTTTTCTGACGATAAAACAAAGTACAATTAGCCCACTTATCCCAGACATACACACTAACACGTGACAATTTCATTTTTTAAATTACAACTTTATTTCGCTTTTTTCTTAAATACATTTATTCTGAAACCACGTGTATTATTTTTTTAAATAATAAAGTTA
>NW_013667697.1:148879-150387 GCF_000517525.1 Limulus polyphemus
AGAAAAGTTTATGATATACAGTAAGTTATTGTATTGGTCTTACTAAATGCTATCATTTTATCCATCTGTTAACCGTACCAGTACATAGAAAAGTTTATGATATACAGTAAGTTATTGTATTGGTCTTACTAAATGCTATCATTTTATACATCTGTTAACCGTACCAGTACATAGAAAAGTTTATGATATACAGTAAGTTATTGTATTGGTCTTACTAAATGCTATCATCTTATACATCTGTTAACCGTACCAGTACATAGAAAAGTTTATGATATACAGTAAGTTATTTTAAAACAGTAATTTAATGAGTCACTTATCCCAAATAACGACTTACTTTCTGTACATTATTTACAGTTCATAATATTGCTTTACATTAAGTATGGTAGTTATTGGGAACAGTCAAATCAAGTAAACATAAATACAGCAATAATAGTTCAAAAACTACCACTAATACTATAGAATGTAGTAGACGTACTGTATTTTATACATGTTTGTTATATAAGTCTTACGTTTATAGGGTTATTTGTTTAGCTTTAGTAAGCCCTTCAACAAATAAATCTCAATATATACGTTTCGTTTTAACAAAACTTTCATAATCACTCTACCTGATCTGTTGTTACGGGTTCAGCTATATTATGATATACTTAGCTTATAGAGCCAAATGAAAGTTGTGGTGTTCAAAGTGAAAACCTATTCATACCTTCACTGTTACATCCCAACAGATCTGGCCAATTACATGCCTTTTTGGTATCATCATAGACCAAACCCTCATCACAGTCGGTTACGTAGCGAATCCCCCAGGCACACTTGAAATACTGAGAGTTGCAAGCATCATCAATTGGGAAGAGTCCAAACTGCCAAAGGCATTGATCGGACGGAATGGGATCCGCTTCAAGTAAAATGATAAAAATCTTAGTTACAGTAATACTTATTGAGGGAAGTATTTGAACAATTATGAACAAATAACTTATATATATATATATAATGAAACTTTTTAAATGGTGGATGTTGGCACGATTCATCTCGATCAGTTCAATGATTTTTGCAGCGAAATGAAGGTAAATTAAGATCAGTGATGAGAGAAAGTATCCTTAACAAAATCAGATACATTGGCAATACTCAACTAGATACAAATACTGAATTTAGATGGTTTATGTTTCAAAAACTCAAAATAAAAACTGCTTAGTTTTGAGTATAATAATCAAATAAAGATAAATAGATAATTAAAAGCGAAAAATGTTTTATTACCTTTGTGGCTTATAACGGTAAATAATTGGATAACCAATTTTTTGAGCATTTATAAAAGACGTTACTCAGCCGCTACTTGATTTTCCTGGATAACTTTTTATATTTCCGAAATATTTTAACACATTTTATAGGTACCCAGTCAAACAACAGTAATCAATATAGAAAATATCCCACTTAAATAAAAAAGGAAGAAGAAAGAACAACACGAGCGGTAATTTGAACTTATAATTTACGTTTCTGTTTTTGCAGCTGTTGCAACG
>NW_013667697.1:150779-155878 GCF_000517525.1 Limulus polyphemus
CTGAGGACTTACAATGCTAAAAACTGGGTTGCAATACCCGTGGTGGGCAGAGCACTGATAGCCCATTGTGTAACTTTGTGCTTAATTACAAACAATTTAGAAAAAATAACAATTCCCATATTGACTGAAACCTGTCATTTATATGATTTCATAAATAGGCTTAGCATCGACACACTTTTGTGCAATAAATTTAACTAAAATATCTAAACAAAGAAACAACGCACCCAGGTAAACCAAAATGATAAAAAAATAAGTTATTTGCTGGGATTAGGGGAATAATAGAATATTTAACAAAATATTTCCACTGTTTAAGTTTAGAAATTATAAACAGCAAATAAAAAAGCGTCTTGGGATTTAGATTTTATTACATCATCAGGAATTGATGAAAATTTAGTGTAAACTTTATTGCACATTTCTAATACGAGAAACTCTGCTTTAGCCATAACATCAAATCTTGCCGTCTTATCTGAGTCAAAAGTCTTTTATTTGAGTGACAAATCTAAAAATTATCTACACCTTGGACAAACTGAGAAAATGAACGTTTTTAATATTATTTTGTAAAGACAGTTGGTTGGTTGTTTACGATTAAAACCACATTAGACTATTTGTGTGTCCACCATGTGGAATCAGACCCCGTATTTTAACGTTGTAAGTCCATAGACTTACCGGTGTCCCACTGGCGGACTTGTAAAAACGGGACTAGATGTTGGGTGTGTCAACAAAATAAGCTTTTCAAAAAAATTACGTTACGGTATGAAAAGTCGTATTGCATCAGGCAAATTTATTATTCTTGTTTGTTATTTTAGTAGCTCTTACTCATACCTACTAAAAAGGAGTAAGGAAATAATTTCTCCCTTATTCCGAGGTATGTGCGGATGAATAACATATATTTTAACTAAATAGCTAAATTCCCCCAAACTCGTCAAGTTCAAACAAGTTTTGCCGGATGCTGTCTGCTTCCATTTCTGATCTGAATGCCATTGGAATATGTGGATGAATAGCACTTAATTTCATACATCACCTAAATACCCAGTCACCCCCTCAGTCATGGGCCTGATCAAACTAATAACGTTTGTTCTTATCTAAGATTAGAATTATTTCAGACTATTCGCAGGACGAATGTAGGTTCAAAGAAAGGTTAAATGTATTATAAGAAAGAATGGATGGTGGTTGCCTTCATTCAGAGCCTAAACTTTCCGCATGCTAATTTAATACAACTGTAACATCTTCTGTCTAGATCCTGAACTGGTACATAGGCACTTGATGTGTGGCATCAGTTGGTTGATTGTTGTTAAGCGCAAGCTACATTATGAACTATTTGTGCTCTGCCCACCACAGGTATTGAAACCCGGTTTGTAGCATCTTAAGCTTGCAGAGTTACAGTTGAGCCACTTGTGAGCGTCAGGTATGAGTAAATTAATACTTTTGTCATTAAATAATTAACTTCCTACGTGTCCATAACTTTAGGTCATCCAGGACCAGAAACTCACTTAGCTTAGGGAAATGTGGAATAGATAACATCACTTAGCTTAGGGAAATGTGGAATAGATAACATCACTTAGCTTAGGGAAATGTGGAATAGATAACATCACTTAGCTTAGGGAAATGTGGAATAGATAACATCACTTAGCTTAGGGAAATGTGGAATAGATAACATCACTTAGCTTAGGGAAATGTGGAATAGATAACATCACTTAGCTTAGGGAAATGTGGAATAGATAACATTTATGAATTTATTTATTATTCAGCCAATGTATGATTAATTTTATTCTGGGTTTAGATTATCAGAATCCACTATGTTCAATGAAACGGTACATGAATGGCGTTTCATTTCAAGTTGAACCTAAAATTCTTGCTCAGCTTTCCGACATCAACTGTCAGTTGGTCATATTTCCACTCATATATATGATCAGAGCCCCCTATTTACCCACCTTATCTAAAGAACATATTTTCTTTAATATTTGATCAGAGCTCCTACTTACCGCATTCAAAGATTGTCTTGCCTTTCATATATGATCAGAGCTCCCACTTACCTCATTCAAAGATTGTCTTGTCTTTCATATATGATCAGAGCTCTTACTTATTTCATTCAAAGATTGTCTTGTCTTTCATATATGATCAGAGCTCTTACTTATTTCATTCAAAGATTGTCTTGTCTTTCATATATGATCAGAGCTTTTACTTACCCACCTTACTCGTTTATTCCAAAGCAATTATGATCTAAATTATTTATTATCCAACAGACTGATGTACGATTTCAACTTTATTCTGATTTACCTACCAAGTCCAAGACTAATGGCTGATCGTTACTCCAAAGCCAGTGTAGATAGATAACTTTACTTCACATTCAGAACCTCTCTTCCCATTTACCTACCTAGCCTTGTGTTGATGTATGATTTTTGGTTTCATCTTTGTCTTAAATATCGCTCGCCAAATTATAAATAGATGAAATTTATTTCCAACTTATATTTTACTTACCGCGTCCTTGAGAAAAAGTTTATGAAGAATGAATACTGTTCGTCTTATTTCCATAATTTTAAAGCTTTCAGGAGAAAACTGACTTTAAGCTGTAAAGTTCAAGATATTTGTTTCTTCATATCACAACTATCGTAGTAAATTTATAGTTTATGAAAGACTGTGTTATTGTTTTCTTACTTTTGAGAAATAAAGCAATTCTCCCAACTTCCATTTATCCATCAAATACAAAAGTAATTCATTAAATAACCTGGTTACTTATAAATAAATAAATATCATACGCATAGTTTTATCTCCACACTTTACATGCCACGGGTACGTGCAGAATTGGACAACTTTTCCATCAGCAGCAAAGGCAAGTCCATTGGGGCAGGTTTCACTTGAAAAGGTCCCATTTTGGCACAAATAAAACTGGTCACAGGCTTGTTCATGCGCATAAGCAAAAACTCCGAGTTCAGGACAAACGCTTGGTGGGCCCCCTAGTGGCACTTCATTTCCCACGTAGGTACCTTAGTGAAACAAAATCATATTTTATTTTACTTCAAATGTTTCTTCATTACGATTAGTCATGACATATATCAGACAGTTTTATATTTGTTTAGCCTTATTTTTTCATGTATTGCAATTTTGAACTCCTAAGAAATAAATTCTCAAGAAAATAAAGACATTCCTCGAATAAGCAATTTATGTTCAAAACTCAAAATAAATCTTTCAGTACTGTACGTATAATACTTCGCATTTTTTGAAGCTTGTTTAAGAGGTCAAATAATACCAGTTTTTTTGTGTTTTCATCCCAAAGTATTTTGCACTGCATGGTGCAAAATATAGTAAAAACGATGTATTTAAATTCCTTAGCAGTTTTCTAGGGGTGTCATAAACATATCTTTATCCTATTTGTCCAAATAATGTTTATAACATCTTGTTTGTTTTTAGTTATACTTCTAAGGCTATCTACAGCGCAGCTTGAAAGTTACCAGTCAATAGTACCCACCGCTAAGTCTTGACTACTCTTTTTACCAACGAATAATGAGATTCACCTTCACATTGTAACTCCCTAAAGGTTGAAAGAACAGGCATATTCGGGGATGGATTTCGATCCCACGACCACCAGTATTACAATATAATAAGAAACTTCAGATACATGCACTAACTGGTTTGTATGTGGCACAAGTCTTTTTGTAACGTATTCTAAGACTCTAGAAGACTTCTGGGGAAAAAAAACCTATGATGTTACACGAAATTACAGGTTTTACTTACTTAGTTAAACATTCTCCAAAATGATCTGTTTCCTTTGTCTTTGAAAACGAAAACATCGTGTTTTAATATTAGGATATAATGCATTCTTGTACTGTGTTTTATTACAATGTATAATTTTAGTGCATAAAAAAACGACAACGAATTAGCTTAATTTGCTAACCAGTAGACGTACGTAATATTAATTTAGTCAGAAAGATTGCAAGCCATATTTTTTTTCTTTCGTATCCTTTCTATTAACCAAAAGTAATCAATTGTTTCTAAACCAGTAAAGTAAAACCACAATATATTTTCCAGACATTTCGCTAACTTTATGTCCAATATACAAATACAGTTTTAAGATGCTTGAAAAGAAAATAAGACGTTTGTTTATTGAATTTCGCCCAGAGATACTGGAGGACTATCTGGGCTAATTGTCCCTAACTTTGAAGAATGGTCAAGAGGGAAGATAGCTAGTCAACACCACGAACCGCCAAGTCTTGGGCTATTCTTTACCAACGAATGGTGGGATATATTGTCACATAATAACGCTCTCACACCTAAAAGGACGAGTATGTTCGGTGACAGAGTTCGATCCCGTGACCAGCTGATTGCGAGTAAAGCACATTAGGTTGAAATAATACGAGTATGTTCGGTGACAGGGTTCGATCCCGTGACCAACTGATTCCGAGTAAAGCGCATTAGGCTGAAATAATACGAGTATGTTCGGTGACAGAGTTTGATCCCGTGACCAGCTGATTCCGAGTAAAGCACATTAGTCTGAAATAATACGAGTATGTTCGATGACAGGGTTCGATCCCGTGACCAGCTGATTGCGAGAAAAAAGTTAAGTTAATCTTTGTCATGTCTTTGCAAGGCACATTGAGCCGGTGCTTTTGAAGCTACAATCTTGTTAATCAATGCGCTTTATTAATATGTTTAATATTATTTACAATGACCATTTTTTTAGAAACTTTTTGGTAATTGCTTTGTGTGTTCGTGTCAGGAGCACAAAATAACCCTCCAAATATAAGAATTTCCCATTTGGCGTTTTAATAAGTTACTTTTTCTTCACGCTGTTCTTTAATATATATTTACTTATATGTTTTAAAACTCTTAAGTAATATTTCATACGCATTCTACAGTTGGAAACTTGAATGGGTAAAGCAGGTAAATCTTATTAAAAAGGCGGGTGGGGCTTAAGCTTAATCTTTTTCATGTCTTCAAGGGCACTTATAACGTATTAGAAAATAAACAACATGACTTCAATTAAGCGCGTGTCGTTCGCCTGCATTTTTATAACGAGTGCCACAGAATAATGTAAGTATTATGCAGCTCCCCCTACAGACGACTCCTTGTAACTCGTTTCTAATAAAGTTTAAAAAATAATA
>NW_013667697.1:156827-158659 GCF_000517525.1 Limulus polyphemus
CTGTGCCACTGGGGGCAAAAATATAATTCTTCTTCCGATTGTAAATTACTTTCTAATAAGTGATTTTATGTAATTCTGTACCGCAACCCAAACCTGGGCATAACCAAGTGGCCATCCTGTACCGCAACCCAAACCTGGGCATAACCAAGTGGCCAAATAAGGGTCTGAATAACTTTACAAACGAATGAATGAAACATGCAAATGGTCAACTACTTATCATGAATGTACGTTAGTTATATCAAGATTCCGTCTATCAAGGCTAACCAGTTTGAAACAACGAGAGGTTCCGTTCGATTGCTTACAAGTTATTCTGGAGGACGAGGTGGACAAGTTCGAATCTAGCCTGTCTGGAAAATGAGGTCATTTTTTTTTTGGCCATTAAAACTGGGGCAACGCGACACCACCTTTACCTTTACTACATAGGTGTGTATAGAAACTACAAATGTGGAAAAGAGTCAATTGGATTTATATATATATATGCACGTGTGTGTTTATATATATTATGCTGTTTTGAATAACCTTGAAGTGGTAGTGAGGACATTGGAACTACAAATACTATATTTCTAGTACCAGAAGCGGATTAGAGGTTATACACAGGCTAAATATTTAGTCTTTGGCTGGGTTTGATCAAGTAGTTAGCGTGGCGTACTATGGATCCAAGGGTCCACGATATCGCTCTGTAGTTACGTTATAAGAGTGATGGTCAAATCCAACTTTTCGGCTACTGTAACCAAAAGAGTTTACAAAGGGTGATGTTGACTAGTTGTCTTTATTCTAGTCTAAAAGTAGGGACGATTATCACAGATAATCCTTCTGAAGCTTTCCGTGAATATCCGAAACAAAACAAAGCAAAATATTTACTCTTACGTGACACAAAAAACTATGGCTGGATAAAGATTCATATACAAAAGAAGTGTTTGTCAGGCCAATTCAAGCGCCCTGTTACGGAAAGTAAAAAGATATGATAGATTTATGTACGCCAGCTGTTTGTCAGACCAATTCAAGCGCCCTGTTACGGAAAGTAAAAAGATATGATAGATTTATGTACGCCAGCTGTTTGTCAGGCCAATTCAAGCGCCCTGTTACGGAAAGTAAAAAGATATGATAGATTTACGTACGCCATGTTTGTCAGACCAATTCAAGCGCCTTGTTACGGAAAGTGTAAAGATATATTTACGTACGCCCGGAATTAATGGTTATGTAATAAATATGAGGAAGAGTACGGGAATATAGAGGATTTGTAAATAGAATAAATATTTATCTTACTGTACTCCAAAACAATTATAATATGGTAGGGATTAAAAGAAAAAATAAACCTCACGGAGCAAAAGGTATGACGACAGGATTACTATAAAAGGATTAGCTGTACACGTTGCCATGGTGCTAGGTGTTTGTTGCTATGAAGAGATTAAATGTTCACCTTATCATAGGAAAAAACTACCAGATCATGGTTACTATACGAAGATTAAATGTTCGTGTGGCCATGGAGCAACATATACAAGGACGTGGTTGCTATGAGATTAAATTTGGAATAGAAACTTCGAGGACATCGTTGTTGCTAGGAGGAGATTACGTGTTCCAGTTGTCATGAGAGAACACGTTGAAGATGTGATTGTTATAGGAAAGTTCAACCTATTATTGCACATAGACTACTGGTACATATGGAACTTTATGCACGTGCACGGTTTCATAGTACAAAATCTTTAGAATTAAAGATGTTAAATCCAACGTTCATAAAACCAGTGGACTTAAATAGCAAAAATAAATATTAAAAATACAAAGGAATTAGATTTTAAAACACTTGAAGAAATAAACACTAAAATTCCAGAAAT
>NW_013667697.1:159659-168913 GCF_000517525.1 Limulus polyphemus
CCATTTTCATTTATATAGTGCTCTGTAGAACACAAATTAGTTAGCATAAATCAGTTAAATGACGAAAATTAGGTGTCTATTTACTATGACCACCCAGTGTACATGTGTAAATAAAGCAACTAAAATAGAGATTTAGTGCACCTGTTGAGAAGTTAACTTAATGAAGTTGCATTTTTAGAAAAAAATATTTTGTTGGATTTCCCTATTCGAAAGAAAGCTGTCTGCGCTAACCGTCCCTAGTTTAGCAGTGTAAGACTAGAGGGAAGGCAGCTAGTCATCACCACCCACCGCCAACTCTTGGGCTATTCGAAAGAAAGCTGTCTGCGCTAGCCGTCACTAGTTTAGAAGTGATAGACTATAGAAAAGCCAGACACCGCCAACCCTTGAGCTAGTTTTTTACCATAGAAAAGATGGATTGACAGTCGCAGTATAACGCCCCCACAGATGAAAGGGCGAGCATGTTCGGTGACGGGATTTGAACCCGGTAACCGCAGTTTGTGAGTCGAAGGACCTAACCAATAGGACATGCAAGCTCACGTTTTGTAAGAAACTAAACAAAGAGTTAGGTGTTACGAAACAGCATATTTTCATTTTATGAATACAGAAATTGAGAAGAAAAGGCCAAACCAAAGAGGAGAAATGGTCTCATTACCGTCGAAAAATAGTTGTTTATTTGTTTATTTTTGAATTTCGCGCAAAGCTACACTAGGGCTATCTGCGCTAGCCGTCCCTAATTTAGCAGTGTAAGACTAGAGGGAGGGCAGCTAGTCATCACCACCCACCGCCAACTCTTGGGCTACTCTTTTACCAACGAATAGTGGGATTGACCGTCACATTATAACGCCCCCACGGCTGAACGAGCGAGCATGTTTGGTGTGACAGGGATTCGAACCCGCGACCCCCAGATTGCGAGTCGAGTGCCTTAACCACCTGGCCATACCGGGCCCGAAAAATAATAAAAACATATTAATCTGGAAGTCAGATGTCATTTTTTTATTGCAACCGCATTGATGTTGTATTTACTTCTAAAAAAAATCGAAAAATCACTTATAGATTTCTTTTGAAGTTTAGAATAAATTTTTCTTTAGATTATATATATATATATAATGAAAGATTATATGTTTATAAATATTAGTCTGGTAAAGTCAATTAACATATAATTTATAGATTTGTTGAAGAACCATCCGCCTTTTTCTTTCGTGTTTTATTTAGGGTTAAGAGTAATTTTATTTTTTAAATCCCAAACCCTAACATTTTATCTTTCCATTTAGATTTTTTATATACAGCCTAATAAAATATCAAATAATGGCTTACCGAATGGTAATATCTTTTCGATTCATTAAGTTCTATTGTAAATTTTAGACAGATCGATAGATTCATTTATTTTAGTACGAATATATGTGAAATATTGGGCAGTGATTATAAACACAAAAAGTTTTCCTTAGTTAAAGCACACTACTTCATCATCTAGAGAACTGTATTATTATTAGTCTGCATGCAAAAGGCAGTAACTGTGTCACAGATTCAATAATAACCCAAACGATACTACCACGTAATATATTTAAAACACCACCTGGCGGCATTTTTTAATATATTAAATAGTTTCGATAAAAAAAAATTATAGCCACGCTCTACAAGATGTTTCATTTTTATGGGTTTTTTTTCTGCCTACCGAGAAAAAAGTTTTCGCGAAAATTAAGTCTAATATTCACTTCTTACATTTTCATATTCTTATTTTTAGATTTGTGTTATTAGAGAAATCGTTTATTTTTAGAACTTAATTAAACTTTCAAACACACACACACATATATATATATATATAAACTCTTTGACGTACATAATAACATTATACTCAAAATAGGACTTTTAATATTCCTTCAACAAAACATTATCACGTTTAAGTACTGACAGTGAATATCTTTAGTGTGCTCAAGCTTGGAAATTTAAAATGTTTGAATCAAATATGTTTAAACCTCATTATTGAAGTTAATGGAGTAATCCACAGTTATCTTCTATAGCTTGATATTATAATTTGTATAGTGTAAAATACCCCCCAAAACTAACGATATCAATTAAACTTTATGCGACAAATGTTCTTTTTTTACATAAAATAATATTGAGAGAATTGTAGTTTATGTTATTAATGTAAAGGATTCTATAGTTTGATATGTTATAAAAGTTGCAGTTTCAAGAAATTCACGTGAAACTAATTAACTTAACATATGTTGATATGGAACTTTTAAGAAACTCGGCTTTAAGAACACAAAACACAATTAAAAGTATTTACAATTAAAAATAATAATTATGAATCATTCAAAAATTATATATATATATTTGCGACTTACAATAAGCCGGAATTACCAGCAACAGAATGATCCCTAGAGAAAACGCCATCTTTCGTCTGCCTTCTAGCTGTGAGACCAAGGAAGGAAAGTCACCCGAGTGAAAGCTGAGTGATTGAATACGTTCAGTGCGTGTGTAATGTGTAACACTCAGGGCGACTTGGGATATGGTCACGTGACAACCCTAGGTACCGTTATACTGGTATTTTTTAGTATACTAGTAAAGGAGGTGTTCGATCTAGTGTAAACTAAATCTGACGTAACTGTGAAAATGTGGTATTCAGGCCATATTTGGGCTATCAAATATATATTATCTTGTACTACAACTTTTCCAGACTTTTAGACAAAACCAGTTTTGTTTCGACTCAATTACCTTTGGAAAAAAAAACACCTGATCAGGTTTTTAGTGTGTCATGGGTGTGGCATGTTAAATAAGTTTAAAGAAACACTTGTTAACGCTTCTACCATTGACAACGTAGTTGGTTCATTTCCGATACCGGTTGGCTATACATTGCTTCTTGTCTGAAGGATTTTCTGCTAACAGTTTATAAAAAAAAATCATCTGATATAATTTCACTGCACATTAATTGAACGTTTTCTATCATCACAGTTCGGTTTGGTTTTACTAAAGCTTTACGAATGCTGTATGGATTTGACTTTACTAAGCCTGAACTTCAACTCACCTATGTATTTTAATGAGTATATTTTGGATTTATGTTTTGATTTCCTGCGGTAGAGTTCAAATATAAGAAGTAAAATACAAACCCCACAGAACTATTTTGTTATGTAAAAATTTTTCCATCAACATGGGAAATATACACAAATAAACTCCAGTTAATTAACTGCTGTTAATTCTTCCACACGAAAGTTTTTTATATTGTTATATTTTTAAGTTTTTATAGTGCCTTGGTTAAGCTTCAATTGACAAAAATTGTGGTCATTTAGAAAAACTCTGCCTTTATAAAAAAAAAAAAAAATAACATCAACTTTGAAGAGCTTTTTCTACTGTCCTCCGGTGGGACAGCTGTAAGTTTTCGGATTTAAAACGCTAAAATCGGGGGTTCTATTCCTCTCGGAGGACACAGCAAATTGCTCACGTGGCTTTGCTTTAAAAATCACACCCACTCAGTTATTTGACTGTATATATATATATATATATATAATTACTATTTTGGTTATGTAATATATAAAACACATTAATAACAAAAGTATCTACTTATTTTCATTTTCATAAAGTAATCTGAGGTCGATCCTACATTTTCGTCCTTCCTAAGAATTCAAGTTTAAATCTTCTTGCGACAAATATTATCTCTATTTACTTTCTACAACCAACTAGTCCGCTTACATCGTGCTTGAGATTAGCTATTAAACATCGTTTAAATCGTTAAACAAAGTGATGAAAGCGATGTTCCAAACATGATGCGTCTAATGTTTACAACTGTTCTTCGTGAAATTTTTAAATAAGAGTTGATAGCTACCCTTAGCTGTTGCAATATTTTGAGCCTTATCATAGGTGTCGCTTGGCACTAGCCAACATTCCACTGAGTTTCATCATAGGTGTTGCTTGACATTTGCCCACATCCCATTGAGTCGTACCATGGGTGTTGCTTGGCACTGGCCAACATCCCATTGAGTATCACCATGGGTGTTGCTTGGCACTGGCCAACATCCCATTGAGTATCACCATGGGTGTTGCTTGCCACTGTCACACATCCCATTGAGTCTCACCATGGGTGTTGCTTGGCACTAGCCTATATCTCATTGAGTTTCACCGTGCTTGTTGCTTGGCACTGGCCCACATCCCATCGATCCTCACTATTGGTGTTGCCTGGCACTGGCCCACATCCCATCGAGCCTCACCATGGGTGTTGCCTGGCACTGGCCCACCCTGACCCAATATGAAAGGGTACTGAACAAAACACTTGTAGAAAAATACTATAAAACGTTATATTGGCTGTTTTAACGGAGTTCAGCAAACAAGTTTTTATTGACATGCGAGAACGTGTATCCTTTAAAAACCAAGCCTTTAAAGTACAAATGTTTTGCAACGGTCTCTCATTAAAATTAATTTCTTCTGAGCCTCAATCCCAGGTCCTCCTGTAGCAAGAAGCGCCTCTGATTCTTTTATATATATATATATTTTAGCGATAAAACGTTAAAAGTTTGTACACTTTTTATACACTGTTGACGATGTCGTTTGAATATATTGTTATGTTTGTTGATAGAAGATATTTAACAGATTGTTTTAAATTTTGTTGGAGCTTTAATATATCGTGAAAAAACAGTTGGTTTAAAAAAGTACAATAAGCATACTTCAGAATTAAGAACATTGTGTTGTTTCCGTAGTCGTAATATTTATTAAAATAATCTTTTTTTTTAAACTTTGTACCACATTTTATAATATATTTGACGAGTATGACTGGTTTCTTCGAGGTTGACTATGTTATAGGTATTTTATAAATCAGTCAATGTTAAGCGAAAACAACAGCAGAAAAGGCCTGTTTGGAAAATCATTAGTTCCACCAATGATGTTTCAACCCTCTACAATATATTATGGTAGCTTGTAGTCAGAAAAATGCAGTAAATGTCTTAACTAGGGATATACATTACTCTGAAACAAGAAACATGAGGAGTTGGGTTTAGAGCGTTTTTATGTTAAGAATTGTTTATTCGTGGTTCAATATCGAAACCAATTACTGTTTAAAATAAGAAATGGGGTCAAAAGTTGAGCTCTCTCTCTCTGTTCTACTTTGTTTTTCAAGAATAAACAGGACTCAGTTATTTTTTTAGTATACACATATGGCATCAAAAGCAAGTGTTTTCATTCGAAAAGGATCGAGGCCATAACTAATCCATCAAGGCTTAACAAAGAATATTAAAATTCAAACTGAGCGTGAGACAAACATTAAGTATCGGTAACAATTTCAGGCAGTCATCGCGGGTATCCTGTTTGTCTTTGAATTAAGGGCTAAATAATTCTGACAAACTTCTTATTTCTACTGCACGCATGAGCTGAAGTTAGCTTTAATTGCATCATTTTTACAGGAAGAAAGAGACGCGATTGTTTGTCCTGCATAGCTAACGTCTCTCACATGGATGCGAAAAAATAGGCCAATAAAATTATTTTTAAATTCTTGACGCTTATTTTCTTTGTTTCCTTTCACCAACATGGCCTAAAGTGCTTCCAGACAACCTTTAAAACGTATACAACAGACGTGAGACAGTAGATAGCGTGATGTTCTATGGATCTGCGGGTTCATTGTTCATGTCCCGTTACCAAAAAAATAAAATCGTACTCTACACTCTGAGGCTGTGGTTGCGTTGTAAGGTAACGTGCAAATCTCACTATTCGGTCAGAAAAAAGTAGCCCAAAGGTTAGCGGCGGGAGTAACACCTGCTAAATACATATATGATAACAAGGATTATTATATTATTTGTCAGATCTATTTGTCAGATACCTCGAAGTTCTCAACTTCTTTGTTTTTATAGTTATTTAATTGTATTATCTAGCATGCGAGACGAATTGAGCAGTTATTGTGTAAACTACAGTAATCGAAGGTACTTTTAAACAATATCCGCTTCGTTGTCTGTTCATAGCCTTTTCAATAAAAGTAAATATAAATATACATACATTTACTTTTCTGGAGAAAAGGGGAAAACAACGCAGCCACAAACAAACATCTAACACCAGGAAAAAAAAAACACAAGGTGGATCATTGTGTAATGTAGTTTAACTTTATCATTATGTAATGTATTTTAACTTTATTATGGCCAGGTGGTTAGGGCACTCGACTCGCAATCTGAGGGTCGCGGGTTCGAATCCCCGTCATACCAAACATCGCCCTTTTAGTCGTGGGGGCGTTATAATGTGAAGGTCAATTCGTTAGTAAAAGAGTAGCCCAAGAGTTGGCGGTGGGTGGTGATGACTAGCCTTCTCTCTAGTCTTACACTGCTAAATTAGGGACGGCTAGCGCAGATAGCCCTCGTGTAGCTTTGCGCGAAATTCAAAACCAACAATCGTGTAGCTTATTTTATGACAAGAGGTTTATTATTTTAACACATTTAATAATCCTAAGTAATAAAAAAATTTAAAAATAAGTATGATGTAGGGATGGCAATACCAAAATGTACAGAAACAAGGTAGAGATGAATACACAAAACCATACAAAAATCCCTACATAAGTAGCCAAATATTTCTATGAAAAACTTTTATCTACAACTTTATCTACATAAATTCAGGTTTAAATAAAAGTATTTAAAGTGAAAAATGCTAAAAAAGTCTTAGAATGGCTGATTCCCATAAGTTTGTAACATTGACTCAGTGGCTACTTATGTAGGAATATTTGTATGGTTTTGTGAATTCATCCCTATCTTGTTTTCTGTATATTTTTGCCATTGCCATCCCTTAATCATCCTCTCTTTTTTTATTAATTTGTATTACTTGTTTCTCCTCTTTTTAAAAGTATACCAGTGAATATTTTATAATGAATGACAGTCGTTATGAAGGCAGCAGTTTCAGCCTGGCATGATGAGTTGTCTTGATGGACATCATGTGTTAAAGTTAGTGAAACGCTATACTACTTCTGCACTCCCCAAGTTAAAATTCAACATTTTGGTGTGTAAATCATTACAACAACTTTAAGCATTTGGTGAAATAGTCTTTCTGACGCCATAATTAAAATAATCAGAACATTTGGCTGTTACGCTACTCGCCAGTTCTCTACTTTAGCGATATATATATATATATATTTGGGGCTAAAATGAAGATCTTAACCCAAGTTAAGTGTTAATAAAAGTCTCTTAGATTGTTAAATGAGAGATTTGTGACTATGATGAGCAATACATAATATGCACTGGCCTTTTTTCGGCCCATCTCTACATATTAAGCACTGCCGTGCTTAGTGATAACCAGAAATATGTTGAAAATATTTTTTATCAAATACAGCCAGAAACAAGGCGATCCAGTAAAATCATTCAGTTTGATATTAAAATACTAAACTTTTTCTCATTTGTAATTAATATAATTTGTTAATAACTTTGATGAACTTCATATACCTTCTAACTCAGCTGAGCTTCGCATACCCATTAGCTTTGATGAATTTCATATACCATCTAACTCTGATGAGCTTCACATACCCATTAACTTTGATGAATTTCATATATTCTCTAACTTTGGTGCTCCCCAATGACACAGCGGTATATCTGCGGACTTATACCGCTAGAAACAGGGTTTCGATACCCGTGGTGAGGAGAGCGCCGCATACTGCCCTTTGTGCTTAATTAGAAACAAACAAACTAACTAACTTTGGTAAGCTTCACATACCCATTAACTTTGCTGAAATTCGCATACCCATTAATTTTGTTGAACATCATTTGTTGTACTTCAAATGGTTTATTTCAACGAATGGTGTTTCCTGTTCGCCTTCTATCAATACATTAATAAATGAGAAACACACGCGTTTTAAAGTTCGGCTATTAAAGAATAACATAATAAAAGCTTCCAATATAAAACAGTACATTAATTAAAGTAATGAAAACAAATAATAAGAGTGGAATTTTATATCTAAGTTTCAATGTTTTAAATTTTTAATACTAGCGGCAGTGGAGCAAAAGTGAAATAGATATTTACACTATCTAACGAGGAAAATGAACAAAATGGTACAAGGGCAAAGTTGCATAATGGTCTGTCGGCACTGCAGGGATCGAATCCAAATTTATTATTATAAATGCTAAGATTACCGCTAAGCCACGGCGCCTGAAAAAGCTGTAATCAGTTCCATTCTCAATTCATTTCGTTCTGTTCATTTCTAAATTTTAGTGCACAATAATAGCTTTTTACATATTTTTTTTTCTTCTGATCATTTAAGATGCGTTTTTATTTTTCTCTAAAACCCTTTTATGATAGATATAAATAAATATATTTATTTTGTTTTTACCAAAATTACGTTATTTAATTGACTTTCATTATCTATGACATTACCAGTAAATCAACATAGCTTCGCATATTACAAAATGTTTTATTTTAATTGGGAAATAATTATTACCTAAAGCGATTGATTGTTTTTTTTTTAAAGTAAAAGAAGCGAGACTCGAAAGCATATACGCCAAGTATTATTTCAGAAAGCTAATCTTTGAGGTCGTGCACTGTTTACGTGACTTATTTTCAAGTTTAGTTACTTTTTCAAATTTCATAAGCTGAATGAATTCAAAATTATTTAATTCATCTCCCTCCTGTTTATTACTGACCTTACTATCTGTAATATCATTTCCGTTCTGTTTTTTGTTGGATTTCGCACAAAACTACTACAGGGCTATCTGCTCTAGCCGCCTCTAATTTTGAAGTTGTAAATTAGAGGAAATGCAGCTAACCAACACCACACACCGCCAACTCTTGGACTACAATTTTAACAACGAATAGTGGGATTGGCCGTCACATTCTAACGTTCTCGTGGCTGAAAAGGTAAGCATGTTCGGCAACAGGTTTCGATCCCCCGACCTGCAGTTTATGAGCCGAGTGCCCTAATCTCCTGATTATGTCAGGTCCTGTTTCCGTTCGAAATAGTTTTTCAACACATACGTATGAACTTGTTAGTCTGCTTCCATTTAATCGAAAGGTAGAATTAGATATGTATATAGAAATATATCTGACCCTCAAGTTAAAACTTTTGAAGATAGCATTTATTTTCACCTATTTTTCAATATATGTACACAAGTCTTTGCCAAAATATTGCAAACTTAGCCTTTAACAAAATAATGCAAATCTTAAGTATTTTTTCCCCCAGCTTCTTACCAACCATATAATATAGCACTGACATAATTAATAAAATTGACCTAGCGATTAGATAATAGAATCTACACATTTGTGGCCCGGCATGGCCAGATGGTTAGGGCGCTCGATTCGCAATCTGAGAG
>NW_013667697.1:169052-190127 GCF_000517525.1 Limulus polyphemus
TGGTGATAAATAGCTGCCTTCCTTCTAGTCTTTCACTGCTAAATTAGGGACGGCTATCGCAGATAGCCCTCGTGTATCTTTGCGCGAAAATTAAAACAAACCAAACATTTGTAACTTTGAAAAGAAAAAACAAGGTAAAATAGAAAAAGCTCTGAAACAAACCTATGTATGATAATAATAAAGTGAAACTAAAATGACTAGAGAAAAAAAAAAGGTAGCTAGATAGATAGATAGACAAAGTTAAACCTTCCTATTTCCTGGATGTTTTCTGGTTTAAAACTTAACACGGCGGCAATGGTGTAGACCTTCCCCCGGGGACAATCCTATACTCTTGGGATCCGCCCAATGAGACAAGCTACGAATTTATTACAGTCATAGGAATACGATAACGTGGAGCTTAGCTAACTACTTGCAAAGCTTTTGGGGTTTTCTGGGAGGGGGGATACCTCTAATGTACTAGAGATAAAATAAATGTTCATATTTACAAACATAATAAACTGTTTTCAGATCATAAATTGTTGTATGTCGATATAAAGATGTTAATTTCAATTGAATCAAAAATATTTGAGTTCTTCTTTCCTCTTGCGTACATTTCACTGCTGCCATATCTTGTGCTATCAATGTTATTTCACTTTTAATAACAATTGCACGAGATAGAAGCTTTCTGAACATAATCTGAGAATTGAAATGTCAATGTGGCGCCATCTATTAAACATTACAAAAACTATTAGACAATCAATTATCTTACGCACTTTCACTGGTGTTAAATACTGGTAAAATAACAAAACAGAAAGACCCAACTGAACGATTTCCTGGCTTGAGAAATAGAATCCTTTTTTTCTTGGTGAGATTTAATTTTCAACGATCTTTTATGATAAAAAAAAGATCATAGACACAAGATATTATATCACCAGCTGCTGAACAAACGGTGAATACACGTTCAACATATAATTGTAATGACCTTGTTGTCTAGGTGATAAGTAAAATAGCTACATGATTTCAAAAAAGAATAAATCTCTAGGAGTGATATTTCCTTTTGGTAGCGAAGGAATTTGTATTTGTATTTTTAGGAAACTCCTAAAGTTATCTGACACAACCCTAATTTTAAGCTACTGTCCAGAAGGAAGGAAGCCAATGAGCTGAGGAATTGGGATAACTTATAATGCACCCAAAAGGTGGCGAATGAGGATGTAGAAAAGTAAAATTTAAAACAAAAGAAGAAAAAAATCCTTTTATATCATAATCTACTGATTGAATAAGTAATTTAAATTAAGATCATAGCCAGAAAATATAGGCTCAGCTATTACGATCTGTAACTGTGTTTACATTGTACTTTTTGCCATATTTTATATTTTTTCTCTCTTTCCAGTTTTGGGCTAAATATCGTCATAAAATTGCTTTGTTATGTTACGAGTACGAAATTAAGTTGAACAAAATATTTCAGAGTTGATATATCGCAAATAATCATTGAATAAAACGAGTTTTCGGTAAATGTTTTCTTATACACTATGAGTTCTTCTTTCCAAAATTGATTACACCAAAATCTAAAACATTTTGTTGATATTGACAAATTATGCTATGACCCTTACTCTTTCTAATACAAATATATATTGAAAGCTAATCTGTAAGGTTATTTGTATAAAAAAAAACAGACAAACGAGTTATACAGTTAATGATATTGCAGAAGACCAACTAGGGCTATGGTCCAAACGTATAGATAAAGCATGGTACTAAGACTAATGATAACCTTCTTAAGTTGAAAATGTAAGCCAGTATTAGATGATTGATTTTGTCACTTGCGCTATTTCCTACTATCGGAGAACCATAACGTAAAATGCTATAAGAAGGCAGTTAAAAGTGCGCGCAAAAAAAAAAAAAGCTTGTTATTCCATGCGTCACGAAACGTTATTTTCAGATGAGCACGTAGAAACTTTCGTTATACTAATAAAGAAATTTTATGAACAAATACAACAAAAACGATTTCAAATTAACGCTTTCAAACTCTTCTTTCTTCATTTCAGAACTTCGTGCAAAGATACTCAAGGGCTACTCAAGGGCTATCTACTCTTAGCCGGCCTCTATTTTTGAAGAAAGACAGCTAGCCAACAACCTCACTACCAACTCTTGAGCTACTCTTGTTTGATCGGATGATGGAATTTGTCAGTCATTCCATACAGCACCCACAGTCCCAAGACTGGGAATGCATTTAATGGAAACAGGTCACGCACCACAGATTCTCAGATTCCCGGTCTACGCAATCTAATTACGAGGCCGTAAGACACTTCTGCGCCTGATAACCATCAGTTTATTAATCACGTGAAACACTGTGAAAGGACATTTAGAGCTGGGTGTTGAAAGCGGGTAACAGAAAGCACCCTTTCCGTCACTACTTTGGCCGCTACCTCTTCTTACAAAGTCATCTTGACCATTGCATAGTGTATACCATATTTTAAGTATACACACATTGAGTTTTTAAACATTATACAAAACTTTTGGCGATAAATACTGTAATAATAGGTTATATTATAAATAAATTGTGTGAAAGTTAGGATTTTTGTGTTATTCATCATCGCATCTACCCACACGTTGTTTTAGAATTTATAACCTGGACAAAGGACGGTTACCTCAGCTTGTTTAATTATAAAGTAAAATAAGTATTATTGAATTAGTCGGTTCTTTACAATTCTACATAAAAACCTGAGTAACGGAGCTTATCTTTTACCATAATCTGTTGTACTCTGTGTCTAGATATCCTGTAAGAATTTATTTTTGCAAACTAATTATGCCCAATAGGACATAGACACAAAAAAATGAAAATTGGCGAATAGATGTTTAACAGTTGTCCATTTTATTTTTCAAAATCGGGGTCGAATCGAAGGGATCAGGATTCGAAACGTGATACACCACTAAATACGTTCCTCACTTTCAGCTGTCGGCGCGTTATAAAAGTAACAATCTATCACGTTACGTATTCTAAGACCATAAATATAAAAAAATCCAAATTATTTTGATGAAATAAACCGTTGACTTCCGTCTGGTCAATAATTCAGAATTAATAACAACTATATTTTAATCATAGAGGGCGTTTAGGCTACAAGTGCATAAGGTGCCGTTCAAGTTGAAATATTTATTTCTGTATCCCAAAGTCCAGAAGATTTAAAAACCACCGTAACAATTACATTATTTATATCAAAACACAGAGAAAAAAAAAACCACAAGGACTTACATGGTCTCAAATATTTTATCAAGAATAAAATCCCGAGAAAAATATGTTTACAAACTTGAATATTTGGGATTTAATTTCTTAAGGTATAGAACACTGGCCAAATATAGCATTTAGTAGAGATATATATGTGCGTGGTATTACGTAACATAAAACTGATAAAAATTAATACCACATTATTCTTTATTAGTTATTTATGAAATTCTGATCACCAATATAATTTTACAAAAGATGATGAAATACAGCAGGAGAAAGAAGAATACGAGTTTAAACATCTAATTAATGAATAATAATATAATGTTCGTCAGTCGCTGAAACCAACCAGACGTTCGTTACATATCAGTGTTGTATTTGTTGTTCAGTGTTTACTTGTTTCTTCTATCGCACCAATAAGTGTACTGCATCTACACTTCAAATTGGGGAGGAGAAGAGTCTGTACTTTAGTCGTTGCTTAAACTCCTCTAACATGTAATCGCAACCATTAGACATTAGATGGAATTAGCACAACAGTTTTACTCTTTACTAATACAATTTAATTAATTTACCCTAAATAATCAGTTTAGAGCCATCTTGCCTTTAAAAACTGTTAGCATGTTCGTTAAAGCAGAAGTTGAATGCCAATTTATCTCACTAACTTAAAGGCATTGGTTTCTTTCTCTTTTTTAAATTCAGTTTTCCCTAGTCGTGTAGCCCCCCAGTGGCACACCGGTATGTCTGCGGACTTACAACGCTAGAATCCAGGTTTCGATACCCGTGGTGGGCAGAGCACAGATAGCCCATTGTGTAGCTTTGTGCTTGATTACAAACAAACAACCCTAGTCGTGAATGTTGTTTATGTGTATTTTATTACTCGTCAAACACCAACAGTATGTATAATCTGGAAAAGTATGTTATGAAGTAGCTCTTCTCAAATCGACTGTCAACTGATGCGAAGCCGTGCCTTGATCACAGGACTATAGTTCATAAATGGAACAGGCAAGGCAGTGACAGCGCCAGAGCAGACGAACTTAGCTGACATGGCCAAGTATCAAGAAAAACTGGATGGAAATCGAAGAAAGAAAAAAATGGGCCAGTCGTTTTTGAATATCGACGAGAACAGGGTGGGAACTAACGTTAAGCGAATCCAGGGCCAGTAGAGAGCTAAGAGAGTCAGTGTAAATGGTACAGTCAGTGTACTGCATAGTTTCTACGTGATCCAGGGCAACACAGAAACTGTAAAGGGGATCTTGTGAGCGACCACCGAGCCACAGCACACCATTGCAGAGCCCACGGAGTCACATGACTTCAAACCATCCGTAAAAAAGGGAACAGAAGAATGGTTCGAAAGAGGAGACAGTACTTCGAATAGGGAGTATCCGCCTTCCTTAGATGACTCAAGGAAAGGTCACAGGTGGTTGTGGTAACGAGCCGTGGAGGAATGGGCTCGTCATCGGATTCAGCAAAATCATCCCAAGTGAGCCAACTGTGCCTGGATACGAAGGAATAGCGAACCGCCGATTCTTAAAGAACAAAGCCCATGTAGGAAGGAAGATGCAACCCCATGTAGGATGCTGTGGTAAGGATGAAAGCTTGGTAACATAAGCAAAGAAAGTTTCAAACGTCTGAGGGGAAGATGAGGTTCGTCGGACTCAGTGTACAAACTCTGCGAAAAGCCCCCGTGCAGAGCTGAAGCCTTGGATGGTGTACAAATTCGAACATCTTAGTCGTTTTGAGTTTTCGTGAATGAATCGAACGTCGGGCTTGTATCTTGGTATGAAGTTGGCGGCATGTTTAAGAGAATAATTGCTTGGATCCATATAGAAACACGGGCTCACTAGCTAGAGACTCAAAGAAAATGACTGCAGTGTGCTTCAACCATGAAACATCTGGTCCACACGAATGGGATTAACTACTATCAGAAACTTCATGGAAAGTTAGAAAAATATTACTTGAATATGCCAGAATAAAGATATATTTTATATTAGTTACGAACTATTTCAGTCATTGCACTGAAAAAAACTGTACTTTTCTGTTGAGAATAAAAATCGTTTTAAGTTTCAATATAAATGCTCTTAATCCAAGTGTTTTTATGGTTAGTGTCGACTGTGAACCTTTGAGTCCCGTGTTTGCATCCCATTACCGCCAAACAACAATCGTGCTTCGATAATTATTATGCATTACACTTACTCTATATAATCAGGGTATGACAACAACCATTATTAATCAAAAGAGCCTTTGTATGGAAAAAAAAGAGCTTGATAATACACAAACTGAGGCCTGACATTAACCAAGTGCTGTGACTTATATTTATCACTTCATTTATTAAATGTAATCAGGTAGAACTCGAGCAATGTGTGTGTCGAAGTTGAATACGATCGACAACGACGTTCAAGTATACTTTGGATGTTATTCGCCTTTTAAAAAAAATCCAACTCCAGATATGGGAACATTCCATACAGTATAACCGACTTTCAATAGTTTGCACTGCCGAAATAACGTGCACTAGCAGAGACAGGTATCTCATTATCGTTCAACCATTATTCCATAAAAAAAAGGTGAAATGCTGCTCATCAGACACTCATCCCACGCTTTCATCATCTAGTATCCAAACTTTGCATCTCTGAATTGGTACTTTCCTGTTGCATCTAAGATTAAACACTTTTTGCACTTACTTTTGAGGCCCGACATGCCCAGGTGTTTAGGGCGCTCTACTCGCAATCTGAGAGTCGCGGGTTTGAATCCCCGTCACACCAAACATGCTCAGCCGTGGGGGCGTTATAATGTACGGTCAATCCCACTATTCGTTGGTAAAAGAGAAGCCGAAGAGTTGGCGGTGGGTGGTGATGACTTGCTGCCTTCCCGCTAGTCTTACACTGCTAAATTAGGGACGGCTAGCAAAGATAGCCCTCGTGTAGCTTTGTAGCGAAATTCAAAACAAACAAACTTACTTTTGGCGGTTTTTCTAATAGTTTTCTCGTGATACTTTTCGAAATAGTAAAATCCTGACTGGAGTTTAATGGCTCAGATAAATGAAATAAAGTCGATTCTCCAGCTGTATTATTCATCTGTTGGTAGCCACATTTTTATAGTGGTAAGCATGTTTTTCTTCTATGACCTCTATTAATAGACTCTCGATTTTTTCCGTCACAAGTATAGAGAAATTATACAGATTAAGAAAAACGAGAGGTTCAACTCTTGACTTCCATGAATAGCATAAAGCAGGATAAAAGGTGTTTTTTTTTGCATTTCGTTACGAAAATGTCTAGTTTTTAGCGGTACAAGTCGTCAGACTTGTCGCTGTGATACTGGTTTTTTTAAATTTAACGAGGTAAATGTCTATTATAGTATCACAAATCCATTAGAGTGAGGGCTTTATTTTAATGTGAAGAACAAATATATTTCAACAATTTAGTTTAGGGATAAATATATAAAAAACATATGTTATTAAAAGGTAGTACGGTTGTAAAATTTATTAAATTAAAAAGCAGTTAATGTTACTTGTTGCTAGTGTCATCTAGTGAGAAGTGTTGTACTTATAAAAATCATGAATTTCAGTATTTTATAATGATAATGTTTTGATAGAATAATAATAATAATTATGAGTGGATAAGTTAAGCTGGGTAAATTACATGTATTTCCTGTGCAGGTTTATCTGTAATGATTGTCGTAATTGTAAGAGAGTGGCGATTAATATAATTGTTGTTTTGTTTTGGAATCCACACTTACATTATAATATTGTAGTGATATCTCACGCTGTTGAGAGTAGTTATGGCGGCTAACTACTTGGCATTTATATTGTGAGGAGAAAAAAAGTGTCTTAAATGGTTTAATCATTTAAAAATTATGAATAATTTGTTGGATCTAAGGCTTTTTTCTTTGTTGTAAATCACAAAGTTACACGATAGGCTATTTGTGCTTTGTCCACCATGGGTATCGAAACTCGATTTTTAGTGTTATAAGCCCACTGACTTACCGCTAAGCAACAAGGCGTCAGACCGAAGGCATTAGATATTATTACATCGGCTGTTAAGCCTAACTGTTTCTGTTGTTAGAGAGTTAACAGCTAGGTTGACTGTATTATTTATAAATTCTTGAAATGTGAAATTTCAATATAATAATTAATGATTATTCATTAACTGTTAACCGAGATGTACACACATGTATGTAAACAAACAGTGAGAGGTCGCCATGATCTCTGTTACCACCCTCTCTCTCTGACAGAATAACTAGTTATCAAAGGAGTTATTTAATATGGCGACCTTTTTTACTAATCAATTAAAAATTCAGAAAATCATTGCCTGAGGTAAATTATTTTAAGTGTACACAAGGTCGGAGAGCTTTCAGATAATAATAAAACCTTCATTTTATATCAAGTGTTCCATATTAGAGACATGATTACAATTCTATCAATACACGAAATAAGGAGTTCACACTTCTTCGCGACGCCGCAGGACTACACCACTGTACACAGAGGATAACTTTATTTATTTGAGCGGATTTTATATACTAATACAAGGGCTTCTCGCCTTATATGCGAGCCGTAGCGCCATGGGCCACATGCTTAGCGGCGTGTAATGTTGCCTAAAGTACTTATGGCTGGAAGAACAAATCACAACTTTTTCCAAATAAGGATATTCGTATAACTAGATAGTTAATTTATGTAAGGCTAAAGGACATAGTCCAGTGAATAGGGGAAGAATTGTGCACTTTATGGTAAAATCATGAAATTGGCACTCATATACACTATGTAAATGTACATTAGTGCCATTCTAGACTTGGCTTATGGCACCCGTTGCGACCACTTTTTAAAATGGTGGACATTTTCCGGAGTAATACTCTATACCTTGGAAACTAGCAGGCATAGAATCATTATTCCAGTATCGACATATAGGCTATTATTGTGACAGAATTCAAATAAAATATTGTTATGTGCGTCAGTCCAGCGGTCTGCCATTTTTAAAGATGGCAAATCTAAAACCAGCTGAAATACGATGACTATGGAGCTTGAGGGCCTAGAATCCTTGTTCTGGTGAAAAGTTATATGTTTTTTGGGGATTAGGGAGTTCAAAAAAGGTGTTTTCACGATCACTAGACCATGGCACCCGCCATTTGTAAATATGGCGTACAAAAAAATGCAGCCTTGTTAAGTCATGAACTTGAAGGCCCAAAGCTTTCATTCCGGTGTCAGATACTTGGAAATAAGCAATAATATTTTCTTTGAATAATGTAGCAATGCAATTTGTTACAGCTATACTTGGGAAATTACCAGAAGTCGTAACATTACATTTTCCCCGTAGTTAACCTATAGATGCTGTGATATTTTAGATAAATTGTACATGTAAAACTGTGTGATCCTGTAATATATTGCACTGTTTGTGATCTTTAAACTAACAAGATCCTCCACAGATGCACAGGGCAGTGCGGCTTTTACACATTTACAGTATGATCAGCAGTCTTTGGTGTAACCAGAGCTCAAAAGTTCTCCACACACTTTGCTTGCCTCGGGGAGGTTGCTCCATCAGCACTCTGTGCTGCGTTTTTTATCAACAATCTGAAACGTAGTCTCCACAATCGGACAGTAAGTAAGAGTAGTCCACAGAAAACTATTCATCATATCAGTTGTCATGCTTGCTTCGTTAATAGTCCTTCCATCAGTAAAATCTTTTCGGAAGTAATACGTTTCTAAGATTTATTTTTTTCTCGAAGCCGTCAACTAGAAGGTTGGTCTTGCAAAAAACATTTATTACTCTTCATTCAAGTATAATCCCATCTAGTTGTGAGGTCAGACGCTCGGGTATGTTGTATTACACACGAATGTTCACACTCGGGTGAGGCTGGTCCTGACAGCATTCCTAAAGGACGACCATATTTGGTGACGGAGAGTCGAACACTCTAGCCATCAAGCCAAACAATAATACAATATATATATACATATATCTAAAATACTATGTATTATGTTTAATGTGAAATGTGTTAATATTTTGTTTTCAAATCCTTTCCTTAAAGATATAAAATGATTTTTGGGGTGCAATAGCCATTATAATGTAAGCGAACATTTAGAAATATTTTGTTTTACATTACATGGTTTCGATAAAAAAAAATGCATGTCATACTTCAAAAACAGTTTGACTCAGAACGCTTGTTTATTTGTCTTTTTTTTTTTAAATATATCAAGGTACAGATTTAACTCTCAAGCAGAAATAAAACAATGTTAAAAAACAATGAACGATAAAGTTTAATTTCCTACAACATGTAAATTTATTTAAAACGTTTAACATAGCAAATAAACTTATCAATTTGTAGATGGGTTCAAATACATGAAGTTAAAACGTCTGCTTCACAAAGTTTTCGTAGTAATTTTCACTAGGAAAAGAAGAAAGAAAACAAAAATATTTTAATTAAAGAAATAAATAGTTTTCTCATTGAATATGTAATCTTCCAATTATCCAATATGCAGTTAAATCTAACTATTTATTTTTAAAAGTTAATCAATATAGTCTTGTTGATGTTTTGTATCCGTTTATTAATATAATTTTCTAAAGACATTCTAACATAATTTTAAGATTAATTTATACTTAGTCCAGCACATTTCTTAATCTAAATACATTGAAATATACAAGTTGATTACACCAGTGCTCAAACATTGTTTGTGTTTAAAAATATATTACAACGTACAAACGAATAACGTCGTTACTTTTTGCCTTAGGGTGTAAGCCAGTAGGTATATGAAAAAAAAAAGTAGTTTTATAATAAAAGTATCGAATGTATACATACACTAGCTTAAGATCAATGGCCGCGTCTAAAATGACCATATCTGGTCACTAGCAATAGAGTTATGATCAAATGTGGTCATTCTATCAATTTCTTAGAAATTAGCTCTATAATTTAGTGGGTTATTTATAACTGGTTACAAGCATTTGATTTTCTAATCAAATATAATATTAATATATTATTTACTACAATAAATTACAGTCTCAGTGCATGCCTAAAAGCGTTTTTCTCAACACGTGGTCCCGCTGGTGAGTCAGCGATGTTTATGGGCTTACAACGCTAAAACCGCAGTAGACAGGGTTGAAATATCCTACTGTATGGCTTTTCGATGAATAAACAAAACATAAAATTCAACGTATGTAATTTATAATAAAAAAATGCCCTTGTCTCATTTTACTGGATTAAAAAAAATACAATAAAAATCAGCATAAGAAAATATACATAATTTGATAAATAGCACGACAATAATCATTATATTATTTGTACGAAATGTAGGCCATGGAAAGACTTTAACAGAAAGGAACGCTTTCCAACCTTCCCAGTGAGCTTTAATATAGATGTGAAAAATACTCTTATTTGGCATAAATTGTTGATTTTAAACACCTATTAAGTTATAGGTTTTTGTTATAAAAGGCATTAGCTTTATTAAAATGTACTAACTATTAGACCTTATTTTAAGCAAAACTTAAAGTTGATAACTACTGACCTCTATTGACTATGTTATGTTGTCCAATTTTATCGTGCCCCATCCCCTCACTGATTTTAGAGTATGTCAAAATCTATATATGTGTATTAAATATAACAAAAAAAACACCCAAATTTTGTACCATATGTCACATAATTGCTGGACAGATACACTTATTGTCCCTTAGTATTTTGGGTGCAACAAAAACGTCTAAGCTTGTTATTTGGGGTTAGTAATTATTGAGACAAACTCATCTCAGACCATTTTTTTACTTTCCACAACTGGATTTAAAATAAACCTAATTATTTTATTTTGTCTCTTTGTATCTTAGAGATATGACGCCAGGATGTGCTTTAATTTATGCTATACTACACGGGTCACTATTCTCATCCGTTTGTGACACTTGAGTTCGCAAGTTCTGGTCATAGATTTGTACCTTGTAAAAGCACGGCCAGAATCTAGATAACGTTTTTTAATATGCGAATCACATGTAGCTCCATCATAGTCATCAATATTTTATGCTCCTGTGATTAGGTCTTAAAGAAAATAAATATTCATAACTCTATGTTTACTATATAGAGACTTTGTATCATCATTATATAGAGTGAAGAAGCAAACCGAAGAATTTTGATATTTAAGACAATGCCTTTTTATGAAAATCACCCATTTTAAAATATTCAAGAAGACGTATAGGTTTTAAACTCACAAAAGTCCTTGTTGACAAAACTACACAATCAATCTATAAACGAATCTGCATACTAACTACATACATATGTGGCATCAACAAACATGGTTGAGTTGAAAACGTTACGTTGGCAACGAATCTGCATACTAACTACATACATATGTGGCATCAACAAATATGGTTGAGCTTAAAACGTTACGTTGGCAATGAATCTGCATACTAACTACATACATATGTGTCATCAACAAATATGGTTGAGTTGAAAACGTTACGTTGGCAATGAATCTGCATATTAACTACATACATATGTGTCATCAACAAATATGGTTGAGTTGAAAACGTTACGTTGGCAACGAATCTACATACTAACTACATACATATGTGTCATCAACAAATATGGTTGAGTTGAAAACGTTACGTTGGCAAAGTAATAACGGCAGTTGAGACAAAAGCCAAACTTCTTAAATATAGGGAACTCAGAAGATATATTACATTTCTATTAGGGCACAAAACACTCAGATGACAGAAAACAACATATTAATCTAAAAGCCATTAATATTACCATACTTTTAAACACTACTGGTGGCAGAAAATCCCTGAACACAATTTTTTGAAATATTAGAATCTTGGTCTTGTTAGATCATCTCTACATAGTGCCAAAACGTATTAAAGGTTTCCAGTTATCGGTTTTAACTTAAACAATTATCAAACTGACAAAGACACTAGATAGTGTCAAAACGTATGCCAGGTTTCCAGTTATCGGTTTTAACTTAAACAGTTATCAAACTGTGAAAGGCACTAGATAGTATCAAAACGTATGACAGGTTTCCAGTTATCGGTTTTAACTTAAACAGTTATCAAACTGAAAAAGACACTGGATAGTGTCAAAACGTATGCCAGGTTTCCAGTTATCGGTTTTAACTTAAACAGTTATCAAACTGTGAAAGACACTAGATAGTGTCAAAACGTATGCCAGGTTTCCAGTTATCGGTTTTAACTTAAAAAGTTATCAAACTGAGAAAGACACTGGATACTGTCAGAACGTACGACAGGTTTCCAGTTATCGGTTTTAACTTGATCAGTTTTAACTCATGGTGTTAACCATTATTTGATGTTTCAACAAGAGGTTTAGTGAATGAAAGTGAATAATTAAATCGCTTTAAATGTAATACATTCTCATTAGTTTTGTAGTTCTACAAGATAATTATTCAACAAACAAAATTGAAATTGCTCATGAACTTCCTCTCTAAACTTATTTTGCAAGGAAGTAACTTGTAATTTATTGAAATAATGAATCGAAGCGTTTAGTTGTATGTATATATCGTTCGTTAGCATTGGAATTACATTGACCAGCACTAATCACCTGCACTGAATTTAATCATATCGACAAATAAACGTTCCATTTTGATTGTAAGACCTCAAAGTAGAAAAATCACTTACCTTTGACCTCACTATTCTAATGGTCAGAATACGTAACAATGTCGTAAGTATAACCTATATCTTATTAGCTTCTTATTAATTATCCTACCATAATCAACAACATAAAAACTAAAAACATCGTGTAGTGTATAAACCAGCCAATGGTTGTTCTTACCATCCAGTGACGTTCACCGGAGCGTCACATGATGATTTGATAGGGTTAAACACAAGATAATCTTCACAGGCCAACAGGCGCGGGAGTCTCCTGCTCCGGCTAGGATCGTTGATGTCTATCACGCACACAAAGAGTTTCTTGCAGTCTGTTGGATGCGGATAAAGTGGGTTAGCGAACAACTGAATTTCTGCGGGGGTTGGAACAGGGCACTTGAAGCCTAAAAATGCTGTGAAAATTTAAATGAATAAGTAATTATACGTCAGTTCACAGAACCTTAAAACAAAATCCACAAAATTTATTAGCTCGTTCAACAGCTTTATGCAGTGTTTATGTACATATTGATATCACAAAGTTGAAACTGTAACCAAAACCTTTACCGTCAACCCCAGGATCGGTTGTTTAAAAAAGTCCAGAATACCTGGTCCTTATTCCGACCATATAATGCAAATTTGCATACAGGTAAGTAATTGTGTGCTGTAATACATTGTCGCTGGAGTCAGAACCACCCAGAAGAGGTAGGAGATAACCCGTACAAGACTGTGAATGTCTTTCCTCCAATACATCTTGGTGGAAATGAGTAGCATTCGATCAGCAGGTTAAGCCAATCGGCAGAAGTGGTTTAACGTAAAGGTCATATAAGGGGGAAGCCTTCAGTCTACTAGGATCTCGGTTTAGTTAGTTTTATGAACTAAGTTTGGTAAAAACCTTCTTAGTTTCAAACCAAGCTTAGAGCTATTGATTGTGTAGCTATCTATATGAGTGATATATAAATTTAGTATTCCTAAAACTGTTTAATCTCGAAGTCTAAATTCAAGGGAGGTCCAGTTCAATCTACACTTTGATCAACATGTGTTATTGGGTTATACTAGTTTCGGAGAATTCCACTCCTCATCAGTAACCCTGAACACATGTTAGCCAAAAAGAGATAAGCTGGGCCTATATCATGGTGAAAAATTTTGTTGGTGCATTATCTTTTATTAATAACATCCATATTAAGCTTTATAATACTCAATCTAATAACAACCCGTTCAGTTTGGCAAGCATCTTGAAGTTTCTTATGGATTAGTAACAGCGATGAGCCATAATATATATTAATTTCAAAGATAACATCCAATCTAGGCGGCGGTTGCCAATTAGCCAACTTCGAAGTAAGTGTAATTTTATCACAACTACTTGAAGGGAGAAAATCAGAAAAAAAAAGCCAAAAGTATTCAACAAAATTTTATTATTAAATTTTGTTTTTCTAATGAAAACTTTTGAAATTTAAATCCAATTCACCAGAAAAATTGTTTACCCTTAAAGAGTGAACTTCCACAGCCAACGAGAAGATCTGTATACGTTTCACTGTAGTCTTGAACCCCAATGAGATACGTACCATTCTGTTCTAAGTTGGAGTGGGGGGGACTCAGAAAGCCTTGAAAGGTATCCAATCGAACGAAAAGAAATTTACTCTAGCTTACCCCACCGAAATATTATTCTTTTCTAGAATATGTGACTACTAGAAAAAAATTTGTTTACTATTTCCATTAATCTTGTAAAATAACTCGATTTGGACCAGCTTTCATATTTTTTGGGGCCCTACGGGTACGTTGTTAAAATATGAAGATGAGAAACTAATCCATCTTCAGGAGCTTGGAACTGGGGCCCTACGAGTACGTTGTTAAAATGCGAAGATGAGAAACTAATCCATCTCCAGGAGCTTGGAACTGGGGCCCTAAGAGTACATTGTTAAAATGCGAAGATGAGAAACAAATCCATCTTCAGGAGCTTGGAATTGGGGCCCTACGAGTACGTTGATAAAATGTGAAGATGAGAAACTAATCCAACTCCAGGAGCTTGGAACTGGAGGTCTTTATAGTTTGCTGATGTTCAAAATATAAGCGTTTTACTCAAAAAGATCAGATGCTATATTTACAAAAAAGGAAGTAAGTGTAGGGATGGCATTTCCATCATCCTTACATAATAGTACAGGCACACAGTGTACTAGAATGTTAACAAACAAAAAATAGGATAAATTAAACCCAACTGTGATTGAATATTGAATATTTTATTAATTTCTGTATCTTAATTCTTGCCTGTGCTACTATGTAGAGATGATGCAAGTGCCATCCCTACTATCATCTTTGCATTGTTTTTGAAGGATTGATATTAGTCATCCCTACATTTACTTTCTTTTTTGAAAAGTTTTTTTTCTTTACTTGTTTTCTTGTTTTAATGCAGTGTTTCAATAAACATAGGAAAATTGTACTTATAACCAAATTATAAATACGATGAGGTTCCAACTGTAATATTTATTGTTTATCTATTATTGGCTGGCAATTCCTGTTTCACCCTGTACTTAAGCTTTATAAAGGAACACCAAATGTCCGTAGGAAAGCTGACCTCAAGGGATAATGATAACATTATTTACACTACAATTTTATGATTTTTTTATTACTACTAGTTAATAATCCTTATAAAAGTGGATACTCCGTTTAAAACTATGTAACCTCAGTGAAATTGGTAGACATCATTGTTTTAGTTTTTGAGTTATTATGTAATAAAAAATAAACAGATAGAAAGAAGAAGAAGAAATTCAAATTTTTTGCTATGATATTTACAAACATTCCCAAAACTTGTGACTTGATCATTACATAGATATAGTTACAAAGGAAACACTGTATAGCATTGAAAAGTTGATCTATTGAGGAAATATTTAAAATACTATTTCGATGTGCAATACGAGCCATCTCTGCATAGGCAGCGCTACTGCCTGCCTGATAACTAAATGTTACTAGGGAAACATACAAACAACAGCACTGTGCCCTACTCATCAGGTATATATTAATATTAAGGATAATTAGTCTACCAAAGTTGTTATCTGTAGAATTAAGACTGTGAATATGTTGTCCCTGTCATTGTCCCTGTGTGGTTTGTGATGTTAATATTAAAAATTATGGCTCTACCTTAGTAGTGATGTGTAGATTTGAGTTATGAATATCTTGTCCCTGTCATTGTCCCTGTGTGGTTTGTGATGTTAATATTAAAAATTATGGCTCTACCTTAGTAGTGATGTGTAGATTTGAGTTATGAATATCTTGTCCCTGTCATTGTCCCTGTGTGGTTTGTTTCTTTGCTATATAACTTGGCAGAGAAGTCACTTGCACGGGGTTATTACATACTCATCTGTTTCCGTAAAAAAATAGCTTGTATGCATATAATCGTGTACACAAAGAGTAATTTTCAGTGGAGCCGTAAGAATAATTGATAAGTTCCTAGACTAGAAAAATTGCTACATTGTTTCAAGTTAAATTATTTTTACGAGATCGTTCATATGCTGAAATAATCAGAATCAGGAATATTTTAAATTCATTCTACTACTCTTACTAGAAGAATATGTATGATATAATGAGTTATGTAATACACATATTAAACACTCATCCGTGTTTATCTTAACTTAAAATAGTTGGATTTCAGAACACACAAACAATGGCTGTTGTTTTGCAAATACAACATTCGACTTTGTTAGAACACACAAACGATGAGTGTTGATTTGCAAATACAACATTCGATTTTGTTAGAACACGCAAACGATGAGTGTTAATTTGCAAATACAACATTCGATTTTGTTAGAACACACAAACGATGAGTGTCGTTTGTGTGTTCTAACAAAATCGAATGTTGTATTTGCAAATCAACAGTCATCGTTTGTGTGTTCTAACAAAATCGAATGTTGTATTTGCAAAACAATGACTGTTGATTTGCAAATACAACATTCGATTTTGCAGATCATGATTTAATGCATAATTTTATTCTTTGGTTACAGTTGCTTTTAACTTACATAATCAATCGCTTCTTCCGAAAGTAACCAGCTTCTAAAGTGTATTGACTAAATAGACAAGCCGACAGCTAGGAAAGTAGTTTTATACTTAATATGGTATTCTATGAATGCACATCATTACAAATGTAAAGGGCCGGAGGTCTAAGCTTTCACAAGACACTACAAAAAAAACTATTAAAAACCGAGCACGAAAGATTCCCATTTCCTCCGGCGAAAATGCTGTGCTGTTAAATCCTTGAACAAAATAGATTATTAGGCCTGCAAGAAAGATGAAAAGCTCGTTTGGCTACAGTTCTTTTACCATATTGTCTTAATTAATAAGTTTCGTATTTCAAAGCTGAAATTTGTAAGAATTATTCCTCCATATTTGTTTGTGCAGAAGGTCTTTTCTTCATTAGCAGAGTTCATCAGCTGGGTTGCACCTATCTGTGGGCAACGTCAACAAAGCAACTACAGAGGATTTGTGTCTTTTTTGTTATTGTTATTGTTGAAATCAGTCTTGAAGAGACATTGTTTTGGTGATTGTTTTCTAATTGTTGGATATTTATTTGATTACACAATTTATTTTTGTATACGTACTAATTTATCCTAATGGTAAACGAACATCCGCAACCTTTCTTAATTGGCTAATTACAAGACTTATGTGAGAAAGGAAAGAACAATGTAATAATATGTCAACCACACTATATCTGTTATATCAGTTCTGACGAGGCTTTCCGCCCAATAACAGAGCTCATCGAGTCAACTGGAGCACGACAGACGTAGTATTATTGGTCGATACGTTATTTGTATCATCAGTTACTATAACAGCAACAAATTGGTTTTATATATATTGTAAAATAAGTATCACTTTTTGTATCTTGAATTACCCGAGGTAAATGATTGCTTTAATCACATAGAGATGCCTATGAACAAAACTTAATTCTTAGTGAAAATTGTAAAACCATAACGTTTGTCTTGCCTACTTATTGATGTAAAAGTCGTGGGATGGGGAATATGTCTTCTGCCTATAAAACAACTCTTGATCTTATGTGTATATATATATATATATACGAATACAAACAAAATACAACAATTTTAAACATACACCTCTCAACCCTAACCAACACTTAGAAAACGGATCTTAACACAAAGGTTAAAAGCAACAGTATTTTACAAGTTTCTTGTAAGGGGTACGTCCATATAGAACTCTTTATATCCGACTGTTCTCAAGGTAATACAGTAGTGAATCTACGAACATGAAAAAATAACTTATCTATGGTAAAATTATTGACCAGTTAAACCATCACATACAACGTGTAGATCTTTACAGACGCCATGTCTAATTCAATGTACCAATCATGGTATGATATTTGTGGCCAAATACGCAAAGTGGTTCCTACCTTCACTGTCACATTCTGGTACTAAATCTGGCCAATCACATGCTCTTTTATTGAGATTGTAAGCTAAACCAACAGGACAGTCGAAGCCATAAGCAACTCCTTCAGCACACTTCCAGAATTTTCCACAATCAGTCTCATGAGGATAGTCACCCCATTGATGAGGACAGTGCTCAGAGGGTTGAGCAGGTTCTGTAATAGAAATATATAAAACAATCTAACTTATAAAATCGGCTTCGTCTTTAGAACAAATTACAAAACGAACGCTTGTTATAAATTTAGTCAAAATCAGTCTGATCCTATGAAAACAAGGTTTTAAATCAATTTTTTTTCTCATTCAGGTCTGGTAACGTCATTTACAGGGTTACCTAAATCTTCTCGTTCTTTCTTTTTTTTATCCTCCCGGAAGCTTACAAATGGAGTTAGTTTTAATAAACAAGTTATATCCACCATTTTCTTCTACGGTTTCTACTTCAACAGATACTTTTCGCACTAGGAAACACTGCTGTTTCTACTCTGCTAACGAATATCTTGTTATTTTGCATACTACCACTCTTTGGTAAAATCAGTGCTAACTGAAAATACCACAGTGATTATCTTTCTCGTACCGTGTATCTGATACCTCAGGGTTCGTGGCTGATTGTCGCAAAAACGCGTTCCGCACATTGGGGTCGTGGTGGGTGCGCGATAAGTGTGACAATCAAATCCCACTATTCGATCGGAAAAACAGCAAGTCTGCTAAGTAGCTTCCTTCTCTTAGGCTGTCAGTTCAAAATTAAGGATTGCTATGCGCAGATAGCTCTTTGTGTAGCTTTGTACAACAACAATTTTAAAAACAGCAAATAAGCGATTTAAATCTGTTAACCAGATTAAAAAAAAAGTATGGCGTACACAAATGAAAACAAGACGCAAGTTGGATATTTACTAGGAAATAATTTTCTGAGTAATTGAGATCACAGGAAATAACGAGAGACTGAACAACATGTACAATCGCAATAAATAATTCCCTATGAAAAAATATACTACATTATTTATTTATTGCTTCTTTATTAAAGGTATTGGTTATACTATTTAATATTATTATTCATTCTATTGTTTATTATTATTATTTTATTATAGAAATTTCTTTGCATTGTTAGCTTAATATATGTATTTAGGACTAACCTAATTCTCCTAAGCTAGCCGAATCTCGTGAGGTATTAGTTGGAAATATCGTTAACAGCGAGAGTACCCAACTTATGGAACAATGCACCCTAATCTTCATAAGTAGAAGCGTAATGAAACCATATTTAATTAACCGCCAGGTTGGTTTTAGTTTCACTCTAAGTACATAGCTGACTCTGGTAAGAACTTAATATGAATCTTTATTCAAACAAACACAGGGATAATGAACTTTACCTGTCACAATGGAGTCACCTTTACTGGAGATTTAAGTCTGAAGTTGTTTCATGATGTTGTAGATCGACTACCTCAGATAAAATCATATACAAGACTAAAACTGTTGAGATCGTATTCCAGACCAAATAAACCTCACATTACTTATTTAACTCTTTAACGTAAGACTTACCCAAAGTGACTAGCACTATCCACATGACTGTTTATTCCCACCATCTCAAACATAAGATATTTTATAACCTCGAGAGATAACCTTACTGCCAGTAGAAAATATAACCATCTAATTTCACATACTACAGGTAACCTTGCAGTTATCTTTACCACGGGAAGACAAAATGTGCTACTCTAGGTGAATGACACGGAATATTAGGTAGCTAGATCAAAAGTTAAACACCTTCTTGGTCAACGTGTTATGTGGAAACTGCGTTTACCTTCACAACTAACACATTAATAGAAGGAGGCAGAAAACACATGGTATACTTATATACCATGCCACTAGGTCACCTTTCTGGTTTGTTTTTATGGAATTTTTGGAAAAGCTACACTGAATAGTCTCCCTAATTTTTGCAATAATAGGCTAAAGGGGGTGTAGTAACTTAGTAACAGCCACTGCTAATTCTTGGGATACGCTTGTAAGAAGAAATAGTGGCTTGATCATCATTCTTAATAGTGCACACATATTTTTGCACAACAGAATGAAAACCACAAATCCTCAAATTCTAAGCCCGACCTCATTAATCACTAAATTATCAGATTTAAATTGAAGCTTTATTTTAATATGAAGATATCTTACACTGTTGTACTCTCTTTACTTTAAAAACCGATTTAGATACCCGTGGTGGACACAGAACAGATAGCCCATTGTGTAGCTTCGTGCTTAATAACAAACAAACTCTCTTTACTCTGAATGTTAAAATTCATATAGCTCTTTAATATATAATATATATTTCTATCCGCTTTCTGCTTGATTTAGAGGACATGTTTTCGAACTTTATGAAGCCAAGGAGCCATCTTATTTAATTTATTCCATCACAGAACATCAAACCTTAAAGTTTAGCCTAGATGAAAGTGACCAGGCTGTTATCTTTATGGGGACCCCTTGATGACTTTCGCAGAACCCTGGGTTTCCACGGAACAGAGCTTGAAAACCACTGATTTAGAGCAACTATTAAACATTCTCACAGCACCCTGCAAACAGTAAATGATAATTAATACATGACGTAGTGGGATGAAACAGCCAAATCTGTTTCCAAATTACATTTTTGTTTTAACTCACACATGAGGCTTAGTTATCAACTCTGGAGGGCAATCTATATATGTATTAGGCAGAGTTGTATGTCTGTTTTTCGCACAAGTTGTTGAAAGGGACTAGATGAACCAGTTTCGATTACATTTTGTACATTAAGTCAGATGCCTCTTACATCATACCAAAGATCCTGTTTAATTGGATAAGCAATCGGACGAACCCAGAGCTGGATGGTAGTGTAAAGGTCTGCGACTTATAAGAGAGTCGGTTACTCGGTGGACCTCTTCCTCCCTCCTTC